>NC_092860.1:18440552-18522663 GCF_032062135.1 Pyxicephalus adspersus
CCCCCCCCAAAAAAAAAGACCCTAATAATTAATTTATCTGTAATGTAACTTGAATTATTTGACTTGTAATAGACTGTAGATGCACACTGAACAGGGAGCAGGTTTGTGCTAATTAATTGCTATAACCATTGGTGTATTCTCGACCCCATTGCTCATTAATCAAAGCCGAAACATCGGCACATATTAACATGTAAGCTCGCTTGATAAATCAGGGTTATTGAATGAAAGATTTATCGCTTGCATTGCAGGATTTCCACATGGGTTCCCCGTGGAATTGATGCAACAATTTCCTGTAGTATTGTCTGTCAGAAAATATTCTTTTTTGTACTTGTAATATGCTTATGAACATATTCATTTCTACCTAAAATATACCTGTGGTCTATATTTTGAATATTTTAAGAATACTGGAGATTTGGGTATAGGAGGGGATTAGGGAATTTAGGGTTGTGGTTTCAGAATGATTCTATGAGTTCTGTTTTATTATTTTATGGAACTTTGAAGACAATACAGTGTGATACAAGGGCCCTGATTTATTAAAGTTCACCAAGGCTGCAGAGAATCTACTTTCATTAGTGAAGCTCGGTGATCCAACAAATCTGGAATGGATCTGGTTCAGGATTAAAAACATTTGCTAACAAGTAGCTAATGACTTTTAGGAAACCCATTCCAGGTTTGCTGAGTTACCCAGCTTCAGTGATGACGGTGTATTCTCTACAGCCAATGGGTCTGATTTATTAAAGCTCCCCAAGGGGAGCTTTAATAAATTGTGGGATACACTTTCATTAGTGAAGCTGGGTAATCCAGCAAACCTGGAATGGTTCTGGCCCAGGATTCAAAACATTTGCTAGCATATGAATCCAATCCAGGTTTTCTGGATTACCCAGCTTCACTGAAGAAAGTGTATTCTCTCCAGCCTTGAAGAGGTTTAATAAATCAGGCCTAATAAAAAAACTTTGTTATACTTTGTTAAAAGCTCATTGTGCACTATACTAATAAACGTTTTGGCACTGGCCAATTAAACCCTTCTATAGACTTTCCTTGTGGCTGGCATTGCACCCAAAACTACCTAAAAAGGATGCATGTAGTTTAAAGGATTATTCAATTTCCACATGTGTATAAAAAAAAAACCTTTTTTTTATTAAATAACATTAAGAACATAACATTTAAAACGTATTAAAATGTGCAACAAACATAATCAAATATTCCTGTCTGGGTTACCCAATCCTTGGGGCATACCCTGCTGATTTTCGACGCGTTTCACGTTAGTGGAGATATCAGTGGAGGGGTATTCCTAGCAGCAATGGTGTCAGTTGAACTTGTTTGAGTCTAGTGTGCTGGCCGGGGGGGGGGTCAATTTTACCTACTGTGCCTGGAGATTAATAAAAAAATTACTTTTTGGTATTATGGGTGGTAGATGGATGGGGCAATTACCTTCTTAAACTCCTGTAAGAAACTAGGTAGATTAGTTAAAGCATTGGTAAAGTTGGGCCTTGGTAATTGGTAAATTGTTCAGCATTTCAATAAAACGTGTTTGGTTTCTCTGGAGAAGGAGGCCTCAACCCATTCCATTTTAAATAAATGTTGGAGTTCAATAAGGAACAGTGGGATAGATGGAGGAGCAGTGGAAATCCAACAATGGAGAATAGATTTCCTTCCCACTGCAGATAATAAGAGCGTAATAAACGTTTGGCACCACGGGAGTAGCGGACACCACCTCCATCCACTATACCAAGATTGCCCAAAGGGAGGTGAAAGGCAAGTTACTGATCAATTGTGGGCGTCTTGTCTCATAAATCATTTGAATAGGGGGAAGTAAGTCTTTGTAAATCACTTTGTGATGATGACCAACAATGTTAACCTTTCACATAGCTAAATGACAGCTGCATTGCACTAACAGAACCCTGAACTCCATGTGCTCCATGTCCATTAACTGTGTTATGTCACTGATCACTTGGTTTTCTTATCTTGTTGTTTGCTAGTGTAACCCACCTACTTAATTCAAAGGACTTGCAATGGGATATGGATTACAAATGCATCCCAATCCATGAATTTTTACTGGGTTTGTTGAACATCAAACCCTATGTAAGATAAACCTGAACCTCATTCCCAATTGCAATGCATTGCTTTTTTCTTATTCTTGAGAAAACTTTCACTGTGACAGTTTAGCAACAAGCTGCAGATCTTCAGACTTCCTGTAACTTCCTCTATTTACTGCTAAGGCTTACTGTGCAGAGAAATCTCTGCATGTGACACAGGGTCAATGAACAACAACATAAACACATGACAAATTAATAGACAGGTAATATTTTACATTTGTATGTATATATTTTTTCCATAACAATGATGTGTATATTTTATGTGTTGTGAAACAACTGTTTCTAAACAGGAGGACTTGGGTCTGGGGCACCATGGGTCTGATTTACTAAAGCTCTCCAAGAATGGAGAGGATACACTTTCATCAGTGAAGCTGGGTGATCCAGCGAACCTGGAATAGATTTATTTAAAGACATTTGCTATTTTCTTGCAAATGTTTTGAATCCTAGACCAGATCTATTTCAGGTTTGCTGGATCACCCAGCTTATGGATGTGTATCCTCTCCAGCCATGGAGAGCTTTAATAAATCAGGGCTCATATGTCTTTCACATATAGTTCCATTTTAATATCTGTACCCTGGCATTTTGACAACAGGCCAAACTTTCAAACATATAATTTAAAGGTTTTAAAAGTTTTAGATGTTTGACACCAAGATTAAAATTGTAATATTAGAATAGGGTCGTTCAAAAAAATTCACACTTCCAGGTTTTGGGCAATGGACAGTCACTTTCTATAATGATTGCAGGCAGAAAATATACTTAGCTTGGGAAAAAAAGCTAATGAAGTAACCATGCCTAAAGAGTTATAGCAGAACAACCAAGGAATCAAAGAAGAAATGTTGGAACTTTAGAGGCATAAAAATCCACAATTATTAACATTAAAAATAAAACATACATTTATTAATAAAGTTTAATAGAGTACTATTATTAAAAGGAACAATGAGCATTGCAATACATTCAACTCATACAAGTCCTATCCTAAGCATTTTGAGGAATTTTAGCCACTTCTTCAGGGATCATTAAGACTTAAATATACATAAATGTATGTCCCCTGGCCACCATGGGTAATTGCGCAACAGATCTCTACAGATCCGGTCAGGACATAAGTAGAAATGTTAGCTAAGGGAGCGATAACCATCTTTCAAAAACACCTTTCATTAACCACAATCATTATTCAAATTTATATGGCTGATGCCACAATCCACTAGCTTCCATGTAAAATTCCAAAAACAAGAAAAGATAACTGGAAAACCAAAACTACAGCAATAAACATATCAAAGGCTTGCTTTGTAGTATTAACACTCAATCTAGGCAGCTTCTTTTTAATATTAGTACTTTGTTTTTTAAGTTAATAATTGTGGATTTATATGCCTCTAAAGTCCCAACATTCTTGGTTCTTTGGTTGTTCTGCTATATTGATTTATGGATGTGTTATTATCAATATATGACATGTGGCACCTTTGATTGATTCATGCATAAAGACTTGTAAACAAAATGTATTGGATTTTTTCTATTACTTATAGGGGTTATAAGCAAAACATCCCTAATTTTTTTAAATTTAGTAACAGGGTCACCTAACATCAGTGTTACTATTCCCGACAATCAGTAAGGTAAAATTGCATTTTTATTAATGTTACTGGCATATTCTGATTTTAAATGTACACTTACTTTGCTTTTGTTTTTTGCTTGTGTAATCCACTTACTTCATTCCAAGGGCATGTAATACAATATGGGTTACAAATGCATCCTGATCAAATCCACCTAGGTTTTACTGGGTCTAATGAACATTGAACCCAATGCAGGGGAAACCTGAACCTCATTCCTAAATACAAACCTGAACCTCATTCCTAAATACAAACCTGAACCTCATTCCTAAATACAAACCTGAACCTCATTCCTATGCTGCCTACTGCCATGTAGCAATCACCAGAGGTAAGAACTCGAGTATTTTATTATATATTATATGCCAGAACCCCTGCTGCCTACTGCCATGTAACAATCACCAGAGGTAGGGACTCCAGTCCCACTTAAGTCGTCTAATGAACGACTTGCAACTCGACTTGGGGGTTTTCCTCAGCGATTTGCAACTTGACTTGTGACATGCTTTCTCTGCTGACAGCTTAAGGCAGAAGGGAGGAAGGCAGTGAGGCTTCTGTCACAGCCTTCCAACACCCCCCCACCCCTCCTCCGCTTCAGCTGTCAAAGGAGAAAGCTTAGAACACAAGAAAAGTTAGGAGGAATGCAGTGCGTGTTCTGCAACACCGCCTTCCTCCCCGCCTTTCTTGCGTTCTAAGTTTTCTGCTCTGACAGCTGTTACAGAAGCCTCACTGCCTTCCCCCTTCAGCTGTCAGAGGAGAAAGCCGTGAACTTAGAATGTGATCCTGTGCTCAAGAACAGAATCACAGCTCTATTTCTATATGGGGACAAATGGGGATAAATGAAGTGACTTGACTTGGGACTCAACTTGGAAGAATTCTTGGTCACTTGGGACTTGACATGGGACATGGTGTCAATGACTTGGAACTCGACTTGAAGGGTAATGACTTAGTCCAATCTCTAAAAATCACAGGACAAGAGTGAGGCTTTATTTTGACTTTAAAAGAAATAAAGAACTTTGGGTAGACCTGTATCTGTGATCCAAACAGGCTTTAAAGCAGGGAAGGACTGGAAAACTGTGGCCAAACACATCAGCTAGCGATTTCTTTCTTTCTGTGGTCTAAAGAAAATGTGCAGTGCGATTTGTGAAGGAGTGTGTTGCTAAAGGATGTGGTAAATTGTGACAATTGTGATTGCAGGTATAAATGAGGAGCAGATATCTATAGCATGCCTAGCAAAATCCACTAGCAGTGGGTCCTAGTCTGATTAATGTCTAAATAGTAAAGTATCTTCGCTTATCTCCAAAATTTGTACTTGTTCTTTTTTTTCCTAAATACCTTTTTTTAAAAAAAAAAAAAAAATGGGGGTGGGGTCCCTTCTCTTCTGTCTTTACTGCTGCTACAGATGAAGAATGTAGACTAAAGAAGATGGCAGCTGGCACGGAGGAACGTGCCCTCTGGGCTGGGACGAAGAAAGAATCAGGATGGTGGACCAAATCAAGGCCAGCTGTGGAAATAAATGTAAATAGTATTTGTTTAATGAAAATTCTGCTTTAAGGCTACCAGGTCAACATATCTCATTATTGGCCCTTGGGCTACGTACACATGTGCAATGGTTACAGGGGAAATCTTCCTTGTACAGTGCTCATCACCCATCGTTCAAGGACCATTCTGGCAGATCCACGGACGATGGACGACAAACAATTGTAATGAAAGTGAAGGGGAGATAGCTCAGCGGAGTGCCGCATTTTAGTTTTCAAGGCAGATATGTAAAAGTGAAGAAGTAATAAAATGAGTTACATAGGGCTGGTTAAAGTTAATTTATGGTTGAAAGAGGTTTTGATTGGAACAATTTATATTTAAAATAAAAAAACTATTTTATTATAAGGTTACTTTAACTAACCTCATAAACTTGTTTTATTTAAATTTATTTCCTTTAAATAAACTGTATTATATGCAGTTTTCTAACATTATCCAGCAGTAGTTAGCTACATTCACCTGGAATTGTATTTTGTAATATTGCAGATGTTCTGCAGCTTCCCAGCTGCTTTATTGGATCTACCAGTGTAGGTAAATACCTCAGCATTTATATCTATACAACACAAACATTGTAATCTATTTAACATTGAATGTAATGCTGCAGATTTTGATTTTCCCAGATTAGGAAGTGTGGATTTTGTTGAACCAACCTTTTCTATTAACATAATCCCATCCTTGGTCTCAGAAAGTCTGCCTAGGTGTTAAACCTTCCAAATACATGGCTGAAGGTATGAACTGTTGTCAAAACCTCAGGGTACAGACAGTAAAATTGTATTCTAGATGTACAGCAGAAGGGATGTTTGTTTTAATGTGATGTAGATAGACTCTTTTACTTATATATAGTATTTATTATTTTAAGACACAGTGCCCCTGATTCATCAAGCAGAATCGCATGATCGCTCGCGCATTCGTATGCGCGATCCGAAATCGTACGCCGTCGCGCTATTCAGCAACTGAAAAAACTCGCGCCCAGAGCCGCACATCTCCAGCAGCTTTTCACTGGCGAGCTTGCATTAAAAGTCACTGTTCCCCTAAAAAATCATTCTTTCTAATGGCACACATATTACCCTGAGCCCTAAAAAAAAATGTTTGCGCTGTTGAAATGTTTTAAACATTTATGTACGCTAAGAAAAACGCATATTTTTAAATCACTAATTTCTTTCCTGTTAGGCAAGAGTTAACTGAGTTCAACTCCTCTCCATAGGCGCCTATGTAAAAGCTTCCGATGCCTTGTCGGATACGTGTGCACGAGCGCGATGGCACTTGATGACACCCCCCCCCCCCCCCCATATATACACAAGTGAAATCACTAAATGTTTTTTTAAACCACATTTGACGATAATCCTTTTTTCAATGATTTAATTTCTATCAGCCAAACTACTATAATGATATTTTAATTTTAACACCACTGTGTTTCTCATTTTAGTACTGAGCACATTCAATAATTAACTGCTATGGTTTTTGCATGATGTTTGCAAGATGCAAGATGCTCATCTGTAAGCAACAGTAGCATTAAGTAACAATTAACCCCACCTAAACACACAATGCTAAAATAATTTACAGATGCTCCATGATAAATTATTACATGGTACTTCTGTAGCTTACCCCAAACAGAGAAATTTTTCCATCTATGTATTGATCAGTTGCTGGCAAATGTAAAGATTACGAATATTGCCATTGCCAATCTCCTTCCTAAGAATGGTAATTGTCTGGATAAAAAGCTGAACTTTTGGTTTCATCAGTTTCAGTCACACACACTGTAAACAATCATGCAGATTACTGTGTGACCATTTAACTGAAAACCCAAACTGCTCGCAGTGATTCAGATTCAGGAATTCAAGGCAAAAGAAAAGAAAACGAACCAGGCAAGTATTTTTTTTTAGAACCAAGTCTGAAATCTCAGCTCACATAATCTCTCAAAGAAAGGTCAGCTTTAAAATGATGGCACGTGGCAAGTGGTTAAAAATCTTAGTGGCAAGATTTTATCATCACCTTTGTAGCTTAGCACTTTCAGTGCCCTAGGCACAGTACCTCCATGCGCCAAATCAGAAGAACAGGAAACAGCACAATGCCATTTCCTTCATTCTGTATTTGCTACAAACATAAAAATGTGCTCAAACAAAGCTGGAGTTTATATCCTGCTTCTAAGAGAAAACACGTACAGTACTTACAAGGGGGTGCTGAGAAGTTCCTGGCTTTGCCCCCTTGATGAAATAGAAAAATGAGTGTGGGGGCATATGACAGCCTAATATCTTAGAATGTAACTGTGCAAAAAGCAGCACTTTGCGATTCTACTTACTAGAATATTAGGCTGTCATATGCCCCCACACTCATTTTTCTATTTCATCTTGAAGGGGGCAAAGCAAGGAACTTCTCAGCACCCCCTTGTACATTACATAATGCTTTAAAGTAGAACTTTAGGGTAATGTCTAATATAAGGGGAATTCACGTTCCCACTTGAATCTTGATGTTCTTTGGTTATTTTTTCAAGACTTGCGGTTATGCACTGTAAAACCTTCCTCTGTGCAAGCCAACGCCTTAGAGGGTTTGGGGCACTTTAGGCAGTCATGCCTGGCTAGTGTTTCTAGGAGACATACAGCACTGACTATAGTTTGAATTACTTCATAGAATTAAGCTAAGAAAAAATTTCTTGATCAGTGTTACTTGAAAAAATGGTACTATAAATAATAATTATACATATTTCATCTACTTCAAAATGACACTGAAATATATGATACTGGTAAAACAAACTGCAAAGTTACTTACAAATTAAATAAAGCTTAAATTTAATGCAATTAAAAAAAACAAATGTAAGTATTATTGTTTAGAAAAATAAAACATAGGAGAGAAGGGGAAAAGACTTTGTTTAGACTCAAAGCTATTAAGATATTAAATAAAAGCAAAGTTTAGTTATTTATGTTTTACTTGTTAGGTTATTTTACCTGATATGAAATGCTGATTTATTTTCAGATTGAAGTTTTAAGGTAAAAGGTTACAATTGAGTTGATTTACTAAATTAGTTTAGGCATGTTCACAGCAAAGTGAATTATCAAAAATATATGTTTATTTATTTATTTTTTTACATTTGAATATGATTACGTCATTTTTAAAGCGTTCAAAAAGATACATTCACAGACTAGATTCATTTAGTAAATCAACCTCATGGTTACTCTGTATAGCTCAGATCTATACAACTGCTGCATTTACACAACTACTGATCGCTGTAAATTTAGTGGAATTCCTAGAAAATACAAGGAAAGAAGAAGCAAGTATAAAGGGTATAATACACAAGCCCTGTGTTTTGACGTGTAGAATGCAAAATGTCCACAACTGGTTAAAGACTAACAAAATTATAACAAATGTGTAAAATGCCAGTCCATAGATGAAGTGCTACATCTACTTTTATTTGTTTAAGCTCTTTTTCTAATTTATCCGGAATCTTGCCAATAACATACTTTACGTCTTATATTTCTGAATATGACATTTCTGACTGTAGATCAGTGTCTTTCGACCTATTTAACCTAGGGGAACCCTTAAAATAACTTCAGAGAATCCCTAGAAAAATAAAGTCAATAAATCCCAGATAATAAAGTCAAAGTTTGCTGCTTTTCCCTCTTCTATAGCAGCACCCCCCACCCTCGCCCAAAAGTTTGACTTCCAATTCTAGTTCCAATTTAAAAATTGTTCCTTTACAGTAATATGCTTTACAAGCATAAAATTTATTCAGTCTGTTGATCTTATATGTTTATTCCTAAATATATCTTTAGAATAAATGTGCTCGGGAAAAGAAAATTAAAATCATCAGCACTTTCTTAGGTTTTTTTGGGCAAAAAAGGTGAAGATCACATTCTTAGAAAAAGCTTTATAGTGTTCCAAAATACAAGGATGCAGATGTAGGCTTTGCAAAATTTTTGCTGCATCGGGTTTATTCCAGAGAAGGTAATTATGGATCCAGGTATACGGAGTTAAACTGAGTCGTTATTGCACATCACAAAGTTAGAGACCTGTAAAATATTCTATTGGAAGTAATATTGTCATGCATTCAAACATCCAAAGAAAATACATTACTTATTTCATAAAAATGTAATTCATATATATATATATATATATATATATATATATATATATATATATATTTAGTGAACTAATTCTAAAATAAAAACAATCTTATTAGCACAAAGTGAAACTAAAACCCTTAGCTTTTAGACCTTTACTTTGTAGGAAACTACTATATATTTCTTTCTCAGTTGCTCCTTTGGGACAAGAAATAGTTTATTAAGAAAACATGTCCCTGTATACACACATGTATCATAAAGGGGTTGAAATTTTAACTAGTGTTTGATTTGCTTTGCTTCACTTTGAACTGAAGGTAAACAATAAATGTGAGCCCAATGTGGTAATATAACAGTGTATAACAAGGTAATGACTCTACAGTTAAGGAACAGGCTAATGAAACTTGAACTACAATGATATCAGGCTCTCATTAAATTAAACTGATTTGTTATTTGGTCAAAATCTGAACAGCAACATTAGTTTTTTGAAATGATATATTTTTATACCTTTCTTTTTTATTAAACTGCTGACACTGCAGAAAAATTGTTGGTGCTAAATGAAAAAAAATCAGACATCCACAAAAATTAATAGTTTTTGCACTCTATAAATACATTGGACTCCATAAACCACTCACAATTAAGTTTTTTGTGTATTAATCTCAATAAACCTAATTTTAATATTGATATTTGTGGGTGTATTGTCTTACCTGCTTTTTAGGTTCTTAGAAGAATAAGGTTCTAAGAAAACAGTAAAGGATAAAATAGAATAAGAAGTTATTGGAAGAAAATAGTGATATACCTTTAAGTGACATAAGTAATAATTTAATACTGATAAAGTGGAAGCAAAATTGAAATAGCATATATAATGCAAACTGTCACTCGTCTTAACTAGTGTTGGACTTCGGGTTGTCCTTATATTCTACCCCAATATGGCTGTTCGAATTCGGGTAGATTTGAATCGAAAAAAACAGGATTTGACTGAAAAAATTTGTGGAAAAAAATGTTTAAAAAAAATAATAAAAATTATTGTTAAAATAATTTAATTAGTATGTGTTTTTATTTTAACTAATTTTTTTATTTTTTTACAGGTTGTCCGACAATTACATTATGAATCATAATATCATTGTGGGATCCCCGGACCGTGGGAACTTGGGGTTACAACTAATTGGAAGTAATGCCTTCAATTAGCTGCAACCTCAGGCAATACCAGGGCAATAGAGGTTCAATGGTGATATGTATCTCCATTCATCACCTCTAGTGCTCTGTGATTGGCTGGGGAGAGGTATATACAGTATATATATTAATTTATACACTAATAAAGAACACCTGCCACAACAATAATAAAGAGCACCTGCCACATGAATATTAAAGAAGGCCTGTCATATCAATATTAAAGAGCACCTGTCACATCAATAATAAAGAGCACCTGTCACATTAATAATAAAGAGCACCTGTCACATGAATATTAAAGAGAACCTGTCACATTAATATTAAAGAACACCTATCACAACAATATTAAAGAGGACCTGCCACACGATTATTAAAGAGCACTTGTCACATGAATATTAAAGAGCACCTATCACATAAATATTAAAAAGCACCGGTCACATGAATATTATAGAGGACCTGTCACATCCATAATAAAGAGCACCTGTCACATCAATATTTAAAATAGAGGGCCTGTCACATCAATATTAAAGAGCACCTGTCACATAAGTATTAAAGAGGACCTGTCACATCAATAATAAAGAGCACTTGTCACATGAATATTAAAGAGCACCTGTCACATCAATAATAAAGAGCACCTGTCACATGAATATTAAAGAGCACCTGTCACATCAATAATAAAGAGCACCTGTCACATCAATTATAAAGAGCACCCGTCACATCAATATTAAAGAGCACCTGTCACATTAATATTAAAGAGCATCTATCACAACAATATTAAAGAGGACCTGTCACATGAATATAAAAGAGCACCTGTCACATCAATATTAAAGAGCACCTGCCACTTGAATTTTAAAGAGGACCTGTCACATCAATATTAAAGAGCACCTGTCATATAAATATTAAAGAGGACCTGTCAAATCAATATTAAGGAGCACCTGTCACATGAATATTACAGAGAACCTGTCACATAAATAATAAAGAGCACCTGTCACAGGAATCTTAAAGTGCACCTGTCACATGAATATTAATATTTAATATTGATGTGACAGTTCCTCTTTAATATTCATGTGACAGGTGCTCTTTAATTTTGATGTGACAGATGCTTTTTTAATATTGATGTGACAGGTACTCTTTAAAATTGATTAGGCATGTGCTCTTTAATATTGATGTGACAGATGCTCTTTAATATTGATTTGACATGTGCTCTTTAATATTGATGTGACAGGTGCTCTTTAATATAGATGTGAAAGGTGCTCTTTAATTTTGATGTGACAGGTGCTCTTTAATATTGATGTGACAGGCCCTCTTTATTATTCATGTGGCAAGTGCTCTTCAATATTCATGTGACAGGTGCTCTTTAATATTCATGTGACAGGTCCTCTTTAATATTCATGTGACGGGTGCTCTTTATTATTCACCTGACAGGTGCTCTTTAATATTCACCTGACAGGTGCTTTTTAATAGTGATTTGACAGGTGCTCTTTAATATTGATGTGACAGGTGCTCTTTAATTTTGATGTAACAGGTGCTCTTTAATATTCATGTGACAGGTGCTATTTAATATTGATTTGACATGTTCTCTTTAATATTGATGTGACAGGTTCTCTTTAAAATTGGTGTGACAAGTCTTTAATATTGATGTGAAAGGTGCCCCTAATATTGATGTGACAGGTCCCCTTAAATATTCATTTGACAGGTGCTCTTTAATATTGATGCCACAGGTGCTCTTTATTATTCATGTGACAGGTGCTCTTTAATATTCACCTGACAGGTGCTCTTTATTATTGATGTGACAGGTGCTCTTTATTATTGATGTGACATGTGCTCTTTTATATTGATTTGACATGTGCTCTTTAATATTGATGTGACAGGTGCTCTTTAATATTGATTTGCCATGTGCTCTTTAATATTCACCTGACAGGTGCTCTTTATTATTGATGTGACAGGTGCTCTTTATTATTGATGTGATATGTGCTCTTTTATATTGATGTGTCAGGCCCTCTTTAAAATTTATGTGACAGGTGCTCTTTAATATTGATGTGAGAGGCCCTCTTTATTATTCATGTGACAGGTACTCTTTAATATTCATGTGAAGTACAGGGGTATGTAATAGTATTATGTATCTTTTTATAATGTATCTTTTTATGTATGCTTTTATAATATATCTTTTTGCATGTGCTTAGAGGCTGTAGAAGCTCTGCAGCAAACCCGAATTTTTCTCCCATTGACTTTAATGGGATTCGAATTCGACCACCCAAATTTTTTTGCTATATTCGGCCGAATAGCTGTCGAATCCAATAGTGAGCTATTCGACCAACACTACTTGGGAACACAAATCTTTAAGGGGGTGGGGAAAACAGTGTTTTTTCGATAAGTGTTTTTGGGAAAGGTACTTTTTGAACACTGTTTTTGGGGAGAGAAAGTACTTTTAGATAAAGTGCTTGGGAACAATATGACTGTTAACCAGGTCAAATCACAGTAATTAGTTCCATTCATACATTTTTTTTCTACAGTCGATTATAAAAATTGCCTGTTTTCTCTTATTGTGAGTGTAACAAGTTAAAAATAAATTTAGGACTGTCCAATATACTGTTTAGTGTTCCCCAAATTGGCAAAAAATGTCTTCCTAATGATTTTTCACCAAAAATAATAGTTTTAAACTTTTTTTTTAATCCATAATCTGACTTGTTTCAAATCCAGCCCAATAAAGGCATCAGATGGGTTCATGTAGCCCTTAAGTGGGTTTTAGATTCTTGTACAAGTCTATGGGAAACAAAATACATGTCAGAAGATGGTGAAGGAATGAATTAAAGAATTTCACATGATTTCCAAAATGTCTCAGATTGTTTTTGCACACAATAAACATAGGCTTATAATTTGCTGGGTTACTTACATCCATAATTTCAATTGTTGCATTGTTAAAATCTGCAAACATTCCCAAGGGCAGGGGTATTCCCATTTCCAAAACAGCTGTATTAATACACAAAAAGTAATACTGTTTAAAACAAATTGTAACTAGTTCACAAACTTTTAAATTTCTTTCAATTCAATTCTTTCAATTATATATATATATATATATATATATATATATTGTGCCCGTAGCAACGGGGGGTGTTTCAAACAGGAAACAGGGCCAGCAGGTTAAAAGTGCATCAAGGGTTTTATTCACTAATACTATTTCCACACAAAAACAGGCAAAATAACACAAACAGCAAAAATAAAGCCTTTGCCTCTTGGCCACTAACTAACTGTTAGTTCCCTTTACTAACAATCCAGCCCAGCCTATTGCTGTACAGGACTCTAAGGCCCTAACCATACAGCTTTTCCAACAAAGTTGGGTGTCACAGGATAAAGCAGGCTGGGAGTTTATATCCCCAGACTTTTTCCCAGCATGCATTTCAGGTGAGACAATTACGCCTGATCATACCCAGGCCTCTTTAGCTCCCCCATCTGGCCAAGAAGCTCATTGTCATTCAGCATGGTACTTCAAACCCACCTTCAGGTCAAAAAAATAAACTGAAAAGCCAATGTACCTGTCCTCCTGGACACAACCCTGGGATTTCTTTGGCCAGCTGTTAGGATATATATAATCCCTGACAGGTAAATAACATTTGTTAGGTGCAATTTGTTAGGCAGCAAGTGAACTGCTGGTTCTTGAAAGTAGAATGTTGCTACCTGGAAAAATTGGAAAATATATACACCCCACTGCCTTTCACAAAGGCCAAATTGTAATTGCTTGACCATTTGCATAAATCATTTTCAAAGTAGTCAACCTTATATGTGTTGTCCTGGTAAGCAGTGGGTAATATCTATCTAACGAGGTTTAGGAAAAGACAACTGGTGAACCAATAACAAAGTACAAAGAACAATTGTAGAGAATCAGTAGCAAAGCTACTGCATGTGGGAGGCAACTAGTCTTTCTTCCCATCATAGAGAAGATTTACTATAGCACAAATAGCTGAAAAATATAATGTATGTAATGAGAGAAAGGCATTAGAACATACCTTGCTGTTTATGGGGTTGCATAGCTGCAGACCATTCAGAGTGCTTATGCCAACCCCTGATACTTGCTGAAAGTGTCAACAATTGGACACACAAGTGTCCAAATTTGACCTGGTCTGATCAATCATGTTTTATTTAGATCATGTGGATGGTCAGGTGCCTAATTTATCTGGGAAAAAAATCCCCAACTACCAAATGCCAGACCACACTTCATGGATCAGTCTAGCTTCCAAACTTGATTCTTCCAAAAAGATATGGATTCTCCAAAAACAAGTTACACCTAGTTATTGCATGAACTATATGCTAGTAGATGTATGAATAGAGGGAATCTATCTATTCAGCAGCACCTAAACACAGAAAAACACGTCCAATAGGAGTTAAAACCTATTCATACAGAAACAATCAAATTTGTGTGACCAAAGTTCTGACAATTTTCATTGGAGCAAATTTTTTTTTTGCTGAAAGATTTTTTTTATGAAAATGAAAACTTAATTTTATCCCTCACCTAACCTGATGAAAATGGTTATTTAGAAGTCTATATAGTTATAGCAGTGAATATGCCAATTACCAAAACATTCTTTTGTGGGGAATGAAATACTTCTTTAGAAACGCATAGATCTGTATTATTTTCCGCAATAGAATTTTAAAGTGTAATGTCAGATTCTGCTTTTTAAATAGACCTTGTTTTCTATATACTGACATGATCCTGTACGGAGAAATAAAATAAAGCAAAAACTTAAGTCAAACTGACAATTATTGATTGTAAAAGTCAGTGTGCTCTAGTCTCTAATTATTCTCAACATGAAATACTTACAGTTAATTGAGGGTATATAAGCAAGGTTGAAAAGTTGTTCTACCAGTGTCTTTAACTGAAGGATCTGTAAAAGAAAGGTTTGAGCAAAATAAATGCTGTATTAACGCTTAACGTGGTCTCAAAAGTGAAAATATGCTATGTTCTAGATCCGATCATTCATTTTAGATTGCACCCATAAGGGGCTTGAAAGAGTCCCCGAGACTATACATACTCAAGTATAAATCAACTTGGCTTAGCTAAAGAAAAGTCAATCAGTGCTGGAACACAATGTGTTCTGTAGTTGAGGGACTTTTTTCTTTAATAATAAGCACTGGCAGTGCTAGCTGAGCTGCGTGATCTCCTGCTCAACAATTAAATGTTACATCAGAGAAGGAGAGGAAGCAGTCTGAGTTCTAATCCAACATTACTATGTCATTGACAGGTATGCCGACAGTACTGGATGATCACAACTGCTGTATTAGCTAATCGATGACTGGTATTTTATTTTTTTCTGAAACATAACATCTTTTAGCTGTCAGTGACAGTTACTTTCACCTCAGCCCATTTAAACCTTACACAACCCCTGTCACTGACGCATACCACTATAGTCCTTATCATCTGTCACTCTAGCCATCATCATTGTCACTCCAGCCCTTGTCCTGGTCACTTGTCACTTTAATATATATTATTTTTTTTATTTATTCATGCATTTTAATTATAATAATTTTACCTACATTTTTATTATTTACTATTTTTAATGTAAACAGTGATAGCTGCAATTTGTCCCTTAGGTTTATACTCAAGTCAATATGTGGGTGTAAGGAACTTACCTGTCCAGCAAGCCCAAGGCATCCCTGGGGATCACAGCCGGCTCTCAGCGTGTCTCTCTCTGCAGGCGGAGGGATCCGTTCTAGCCGAACTACTGTTAGGCCAGGAGGCATCCCCAGCATCCCTATGGACGTGAACAGAGAAAGTCTTGTTCTCCGCACTCCTGTGAATATGCAAAGTAGGGCACGTCCCAGGGGTGCTGTGGGAAGAGCTTTGTGTGCTACCACGTGTGCCACTTGTTTCCCCCGGGGGCGTGGCACTCGGCTGCCTCGTCACGGGGATGGACATAGTTGTCTGAATTCCCTGCGGCCAATCGGCCGCAGATGATTCAGTAATCCTCCAATCAAATGGCACCAGGTGGCACAAGGTCATTGGGCCCTCTGGTCATTTAAGAAGAACCTGTCCTGAACACCATTGTCCTGAACTGCCCTGGCCTTGGATTGTTTGTGACCACTCTTGCCTGCTACCTGCCCTGACCTCAGATTGTTCCTGACCTGCCTCTGCTTTACCCTTCTGTATCACGCCTGATTATCTGTGATTAACCCTTGCCTTGTTTTTATGCCAACAATAAAGCTTGGATGAAAAGATTTTTGGAGTTGGCTTGGTGGTTTGTGTGCCCAGGCGCATTACAGTAGGTACCTTTGTATTTATTGAGATCAGTTTATATTCAAGTAAATATGTCAACTAGATGACTGCAAAGATGAGCACATGCAAGTAAATATCTTTACTGTGAACAGAAGACAAGAAGTCTCCATGATTGGGGGAGATGAAGACAGATTTGATGGATTTCATCCCTAGTTTGTGGAATTGTTCTTCCAAAGGGACTGAGGAAAGGATAGAAAAGATAGAAAAGAATAGGGGGGGGGGTTACAGGACATCAGGGGTGGGTTCTGGATGGAAGAAATATCACCTCTGAAAATAGGTTATTTATTGCAAATTAATATTTGATTTGGTGACCTGCAGTGGTAATTTTTGTTAAATTATTACAGGACCTGGACTCTTAAATAGGAGAGAAGGATGTGGATGGGCCTTCCTACTGCAGTACAGACCAGGCTACATCCTAGAATGTCGGATTCCTCTAACTTCACAGGAGAAATCAATGAAGATATTCCACTCTGTGCAGGGAAGTAATTGTAAAAGAAAAAGTAGTTGTACGGGACTTTAGAGGTGGGTCCTGGATGGCAGATATATTTACCCCACCTTTGTGAGCACCAGGTTTTTGTTTTGTTTTGCTGAAGTAAGCAGTTTTGATAAACACAGCAGCCAAATAAATGGATTTAACTGAAGTACTGCAGTGTCCTGAGATGTGCTAAGATGTGCTAACTTCACACGGCCTTAGGAGTTATCAATGACCAAAACCTAAAAACATTACTGATTGGCATTACCTATATCCTACTGGTTTTGGTTGTTTATATGTCTTTGTATTTTTGAAAAATTAATAAAAACATTTTGAAAAAAAAAAACCATTACTGATAGATGAAATGGGCTAACTCACTAGTATAATATGCATCATATGGAGCTTAAAATGTCTCTTTTAATTTACAATTAAAATCAGAAAACTCTCATGGGCAAGGTTATCAGTTAAGAAATGAAAGAATAATAGTCACTGTAGTTGATGGCTCTAAAGCCACTAAGGTAAATTAGATAAAGAATCTGCTAGAGAGGATTTGGTGTAGCCTCTGTTATCTGAGTCACAACAACTTCATGAGTCATTAAATAATGCATGACTGTGGTACTTATAGAGAAAAATAGGATTTAAATGATGATAAAATGTCAGGCTGTAGATTGGGGTCACTGTTAGTAGATATTAGTGGTAAGGGAACTGGTAATAACTGGTGCAATTAGACTTTTCCTCATTTCTAGCATTATGCATGTTGCAACCATGGTGCCCCAAGGCAATGTGATCTGCACTGCCTAATTGTCAGAGTCATCTCCAGCCATCACTTTATTTTTTAGTGGGGGTTCTTTTTGGCATTTTGGGTGCCATATTACCTTGTTCTGGCAATTCCAAATATTTGTTATTTTTATATTTCCCTTAATGAGTTATTCCATCTTTAGCATCATTTTTGTATGGCAGTAAAATTATGTAGTTAACTATCTTTGCTTGAATTTGTTTCTGTTCAGTTTAGCATTTTGAGCATTAAACTAAACTAAGTTTTAAAACCTTTAACTGTATATATGGTATATTTAGTTTAAAGTTTCATGGTACATGTTGTTACTTACATCAGTGATCCCAAGTGAATTTGGAATCTTTATTTCAGTGCTGAAAAACAGCAAAACAAAAAACGTGAGTGACCCAGTTTTTTTTATAGTAAATATTAACACATTATCTTTGATTAAACTTATATCCTTGGTTTGGTAGATTGCATTTTTTGTAGCACTGGCAATGCCTAAAATTGGACAAGAACTCAGACAAGTCTTCTCAAGGTGGCGAATATACTTCTAAAGCCAACTTGTCTCATATTGGTCATTTCAGAAGTACAGTACCTTCGATTCTTAGAGGTATTTTTTGCCCTATAACCACCAGTGTACCTTATGATTATGGGTTATGCAATAATCTTAAAAAGCTGTTTATCTTTTAGATTTTCTGTTCCTTATATTGCTATTTTTTCTTCCATTTCAGTTTCCAGCAGCTCTTGTTTAAATATCCTATTAGTAACCATTTGCTTAGTCTGAAGCAGGTTGTACACAATACCGTCTGCAATCTTGATCTACCAGATAATTTAGTACCCAATTAGACTTTTTATCAGCATTTTAAAGTCTTTTACACAATCTGTACAATAAAGTTCAAAGAAAGGAACTTAGAATCAGTACAAGGAGCCAGTCAGTTGTCCTGCAGTGCAGGCAGCAATCTAATAGTAAAGGAAAACAAAAAGAGAGCGCTGTAGGACGACAATAAGAACTTTCTGCCATTTCTTTGTTCTGTTTCTCCCTCTTCCAACTTGAACTTTTCTGTACAGGAACTGTTAGATGTTGATACCAAGTCATATTCAGTTACTCATACCAACTGAGTATAAAACAGACTTATATCTCATATTAGTTTTGATGGATTTACGTAAGTTTGATAATAAAGATATAAGTGCAAAAGTATTAAAATATAATAATCAGCAAATGGCAGCTGCTATATGTTTGCTGATATAATACAATGCACAATGCATTAAAGTTCAATGAAGTTTATTTTTACCATATAATAACATACTTTTTTTTAAAATTAAATGATTTACCTATTCAAAGAGAGGAAAATCTTGAGGTTATTCATTTCTATGCTAAAGTTTACATTCAGATTTGTAACCTGTAGTAAGATAATGTGAAATAGTGTTTATATACAATAATACTGTATCAATGTAGAATATTTACAGCCTAATATTTGCAGAGACGGCACTACTGTTAGGTCAAAGATTTACCTACAGATTAAAAAGCATGTTAAACAAAAGCAGAAAAATGTAGTATCTGTGTGTAAAAGTCAAGTATGCATCTTTTTGTATACTTTTGATATGGCCTGCCCTTCTTCAGATACTTGCTGCAACATTTAACAACACAAAAAAAAAAATACTGGCATACTAATTATTGAATATTCAATTTGACTTCATTGCAGTAATCAATACAAAAGGTTCTTATGAACATATACACTGCAGCTAGGTTATGAATTTATTTATTGCTGCTTTTGTTTTCATAGCAGATTTCCTTTTCTCACTTACCACTCTCAGAACAAAGAGATGCATCAATGAGTCTTGTTCGAGTACGGAAATATCTATGTTGGCAATAAATGATACCAAGGCATGTTTATTTTCCATTTTAACCAATGGAGCCGAAGGAACAAAAATATGAAGCACCAGAGGCTTTTCCGTTTTATACATAGAAGCAACCTATGGTGCAAATAACATGTTTTAATTCAAAAGTAATTCACAGTAGGTTCATGAAAATGTTACCTTCAATCAAACCACAATAATGTTGCGGCTGTACATCAGGCAAACAGCTAGACACAAAAAAAATTATCTAGTACTTTGAGTGTGTACACAATGAGTAAGTGATTTGTATTTCTGTCCATCCAGTCTTGACTTTTCATTACAACAGAGCCAGATAGATTTCACCACAGTTAAGGAATACTATATTCAATATATATATATATATATATATATATATATATATATAAAGTATATATAGGTGTGATGGTCATTCGTTCACAAACTTTGAAACATATACTAAATAGTTTATTCATTCATTATTGGCACTATATAAATATTCTTTAGTAATATTATTATTATTATTGATAATAACATTATTATTATATTATTAGTGCTAAGTAATACATGTTTAGCTCTAACCTTTGAAATTATTTCACCAAGAGAAATTGTTGTCAGTGAGAGGGAAGGTACCTGTGAACAAGAAAGACACAAAAATATAGTTTCACAGTACACTTATTTTATGGTACATTGTAAACATGTAAAATCAGGATAAATAAACAACACAAACTAATGCACTGATGTATTTATGACATTATATACTTGATATAATCTTTGAGTCTCTGATAAAGTTAGAAAGTAGAATGAGTGCAGACACTATTCTGCTAAGTTTTCTAATCAGCATGCTAATTGGTGTGTTTTTGACCATGATGTAAATATTGGGATTGGCTGTGGAAGTTGAAAATTGGATTGTGGTCAGTGGTGGCTCCAGCCATTTTTTGTGGGTGCCATGCTGGTGGTAGGCTAAGTCTCCTTTTAAACCTAGTAAAGCTCGATTTCTTGCAGATTCAAAGCCTTTTACCCATTAAGTCTAGAATCACTCCAATTCTGTCCCCTAACAACCTCCAGCCGATAGGAAAACTGCCCACTGTTTTATTTGACAACATGCTTACAGCCCAGATATTTACAATTGATTACAAGTTTATAACTAGTGTGAATATGACCCCTTAAGCCTGGCAGCATTCCCCTTTGAGGCTGTTACTGTACACAGTAAGTAGCACCAGAAAGTTCTATATAATTTAAAGACAAACTTTTGTTCAAGTTCAGAATGTGCTAGATCCTAATTTGTGTCTCAATTTTGGTAAACTTTGAAAATTCGAGCAACACTGCTTTTGGTAATACTATGATAAACAGGCGCTCCTCTTTTAAATGTATTAGGGCTTTTTTCAAAGCATCTCCAAGAAGGCTTTTCTTTCACTTCATAGTACAACAACAACATATTAAACCCATTTTGATCCAGCACCTCAAACCCATTATTTTCCACAAATGAAATGTAATTAGGGTTTTAATTTACTTTGTGACAAACCTTAGTATAGACCCTATTACTGACCTCAGTACTGACAGCCAATGACAGATCTTTGTACAGACCCCCAGGCAGACTTCATTTTAGATCCCAATATTACATCATCGACAAACCTTATTGCAGTACAGACCCCCAGTAATATACTACCAATATACTCCTAAGGCAGTCATCAGTACAGACTCCCAGTAAAGGACCTCAGTAAAGGCCCCCCCATGCATATCTCAGTACAGACTTCAGTTCAAACCCCCAGGCAGTGCTCTATAGAAAACCAACAGTGCCTGCCTGACATGGACACCTCCTTTTTGCATTCTGCAGCACGGTTCTTTTCTGAATAGGCTAGAAGATAATGTCATCAAGATGGACAGTAAAGGGTTCCATTGTAGGGGGTCAGACAATATTCACCAAACACAGAGGCAGCATTCCCAAAGAATCTGGAGACATGATTAAGGTGGTTATATCCCATCTCAGGTTTGGCCCTGTGGGATGGGTTAAAAGGGGGTAGGAGTTAGGGAATCTGGAATTTTTGCCCAGACCTGGGCTCTGACATTTAACTCAATAAATGTACTGCCAGCCCTAGAGTCACATCAACTGAACAAATACCAGTTTCCACCAAACTGAAGGATTCAGGAGACTAAAGGCCTTATAAAACATAGTGTATCTACTGCTTCAGCACCCTCACAACCCTCACATACGGTACTTCTGTAACTTCTTGAGTGCCTGAATGTGCTCGTCTCATGATTTTTGAATCTCCACTTCTATACGGTTATCTGTTACACTGTTTTTGTCAATCTTGGAATATAATTTGGCTATAAGTATATAGATTATAGACATCTATAAAAATTAACATTCTATCTTATCACTGCACACACACACATTTTATGTTGATAATTATAGTATATTGTACTACAATGCATTTTTCTTTTGCAAAATGACTCACATTGGGGACTTTATAAACTGTAAGGGGTCTCTGCCACCATATACCCAGAGGGTTGTTTGCTTTTACCCATGGTGATTTTGCATATAATTCAACATTGGTTATATGCATACTTGCTGGAAGTCTGTATATAACTTCAAGTATAAGTAAGGGGATGGATGGTTAGTAGGGTTCCTCCGATGGAAAAATGAATATTTTTAGGTTTGCCTAGCCTGGATTGGGTATTTATAGGATAGTGTGGAGAGATAGACAGGCTTTTGTAGGCATGGTTTTGAAATGTTTGATATTTTTATTCTAATAATTGTGATATACAAGAAAACTTTCTCTTTGATTCCATGTACATCGTTTCACATTTCAAGTATTATATCAACATAAGTTTTTTTAATGGGTCTCAAATTCCCTACGCGTTATGCCCTTAGGCTTCCTTTAGGGGAGAGTTGAGATTGAAATCTAACTTTAATTTTGGAACTGGATCATATAACAGGATAATGAAAAAAAAAGAAAAAAACATTCAGAATAGATATTCAGTTCAGGTTTTGAACATACATTAAATATAAATAACAGTACAAAGGCTTCAATAGAATTACATAGGATTTATATATGGTTACTCATGTCTATATGATCACAGTATTGTGGAGTTGATAAAAACATCTGCAGGATTTCCACGCCCAAATATTCCAATAAAATATGAGAAAAGTGTTACGTATGGTAACTATGAAAAGATAATTTGAGTCATAGGTTGGTGATGGGTGAGAATGATAAAATAAAATAAGAAAAAATAAAAAAAGAACCTCAGATAGATAAAACTTACTATAATATTATCAGTAATGTAGGGCGAGGAGTATGTTTGAAATTGAATAAGAAACGTAATATTGTTGCTCTTGTGAATACTCTGTTAATAAAAAGGGGGGGGGGGGGGGTTGGAAGAAGGATTTTTAGAAGTTGAAAATAAGAGATAACTTGAAAAATACAATTTATTATCAAGAAAGGGGAAGAAGGGGAGGGGGGAGGGAGGGAAGAAAAAGTTTTTTTAACTTGACTTGGCTGTAGTATGAGAGCATTAAATAAATAAGGTTGTGTTGATATTGAGCAAGTACATCTAGATGACCAAGACTGGTATTACTGTTGTAAAATAAAGGATTGTAATGCACATGAGTGTAATTAAACCGGATAATGAAGGATGAAGGATAAGTGAATGTTTTTTTTTTAAAAAAACTTGTAGGTTTAAAAGTAGAAAAGGGGTTGGGAATATAGGTATACTTGCCTGTTATCAAATGTATTGTTTTCTGCATTACCAAATTGGAATCTAAATATGGACAATATAAAGAAAAATACCATGAATGGCCATGTAGCTCTTAAAATTGTCTAATTAAGACCAGGACATGAGTGCATACATCAAAAATTAATAGTAAAAAGTCAAACTAGGTTGAATAAGAAAGAATAGGTGTCTCAAAGTTTTAAACTTACCTGGGTTGATATGTCGTGGAAGCATACAACAGGCGAGCCTGCGGCGTCCCTGGGGGTAACAGCGGGTGAGGGAGACGCTGCTGCAGCAGGCAGTGTGGCCGAGGGTGCTGGATTCTTTTTTTGTGGAGAAGAAGGATGGCGGGTTAAGATCCTGTATTGATTACAGGGGCCTAAACAAGATTATTGTGAAGAATCGATACCCTCTGCTCCTTATGGATGACCTTTTCTCTCAGGTCAATGGGGCCCGATTCTTCACCAAACTAGATATGAAGGGGGCCTACAATCTTATCCACATTAGGAAGGGTGATGAATGGAATACTGCCTTTAACACCTGGGATGGGAATTTTGAATACCTAGTAATGCCTTTTGGTCTGTGTAATGCCCCGGCAGTCTTCCAGTAATTTGTAAATGATGTGTTGCTAAAATTTCTATGAAAATTTGTGATTGTGTATCCTGATGATTTTTTGGTTTATTCATCCGATCCTCCACAAAGCACAAGTACGCCAGGTCCTTCTGAATCTCAGAGAAAACTGCCTCTATGCAAAATTGGAGAAGTGTGCCTTCAAGGTACGTGAGTTTGCTTTCCTAGGGTATATTCGGATCACAGGTTGGCCATTGTCCACCCTCTGACAAACCTCACTAGTAAAGGGGCTAACTCCTCAAGGTGGACTACGAAATTGCAAGGCCTTCAAAGCGCTAAATAGGGCTTTCTACAGTGTACCCATATTGGGGCATCCAATGCCCACTCTCCCATTTATTATAGAAATGGATGCTTCAGAGGGAGCAGGCATGGGACCAATCCTTTCTCAGTACTCTGGAGAACCAGAAAGATTGAACCCCGTGCCTTCTGCTCCCATAAGTTCTCCGCAGAGCAAATATGATGTGGGCAACCGGGAGCTTCTGGCAGTAAAATGGGCTTTTGAGGAATTGAGGCATTGGCTAGAAGGGGCAGAACATACCATAATAGTCTATACTGACCATAGAAACCTGGAGTACATTGAAGGAGCTAGACGTCTCAACTCCCGGCAAGCCCGTTGGGCCCTGTCTTCTATGAGGTTCAATTTCTAAATTACCTACAAGCCAGGTTCAAAAAACATGAAGGCTGATGCCTTGTACCATTGTTTCCCAGAGGCAGCTTCCCTTCCAGATCCGTGCCCTAGCCCTATTTTGTCCCCCCAATGTTTGGTGTCAGTCATACAGACCCCACTGTTATTAGAGAATCTGATGAACCTCTTAGCCCCCCACAAGACCAACTACCCCCCTGCAAAACCTGAAAGGCAGCTGTATGTTCCCCTCCATCTTCGCCTGAAGGATATCCAACAGCTACATGATTTAACACTGCTGGCCACCCATGAGTTAATAAATCCCTAGATTTAGTATAAAGACACGTTTGGTGGCCTCACATGTCAGTGGAGGCAAATCCTATGTTCGTGGATGCCCAGTATGTGCTTGGAGTAAGTCATCCCGTGCCGCTCCCTCCTGCACTCTGCTTCCTTTGCCCATTCCTGCTGCTCCATGGACCCACATATCCATGGACTTCATCACGGACCTTCTGGGGTCCTTAGGGTTTAGGGTGATCTGGGTAGTGGTAGATCGCTTCAGTAAGCAAGCCCATTTCATACCGCTACCCAAGTTGCCCTCAGCCAAGGAATTGGCTGATTTATTTGTATTTCATGTGTTCCGCCTGCATGGGGCTCTGGAGAACATTGTTTCAGACCGTGGGGTTCAGTTTGTGTCTTGGTTATTGAGGGAGTTCTGTGCCCAGGTAGGCATTGAGCTCTCCTTCCTGTCAGGGTTCCACCCCGACATGAATGGGCAGACTGAACGGACCAACCAATCGTTGGAACATCATCTTTAGAGCTTTGTATCTGGTTGCCAGGAGAGATGGGCTTACTATCTCCCCTTTTTGCAATGGTGGTTTGCAAATATAACAACGCATAGGACTCCTCCACCAGGATATCTCTGTTTATGTGTGTCGGGGTCGGAGTCCCAAAGTGTCTTCTCTGTCAGGTCCACCCTCTGATTTTCCCGTCCTCAAGGATTGGGTAGAATGTTTTCGATCTGTTGGGAACCAGGTTCAAAGTAATCTTAGAGAGGCAGTAGCCCAGTAGAAGAGGTTTGCAGATCGTCATAGATCCCCTGAGCCCCAGTTTGAGTGTCTACCCGCAATATTGCCCTCCGCCAACCCTCAGACAGGTTAGGTCCCAAGTTTATCGGCCCCTTCCCAATATCGAAAAAGAGTAAAAGAGTGACTTAGAGTCAAGCTTCCCATTCCTTGAGGGGGTAGACACCGAACATGTCTCTTTATTAAATCTTCTGCCGACTCTGCTCCCTATTCAGATCCCCTTCCTCCAGTTGAGGTGCAGGGAGTACCCGAATATAAAGTTGAGATGATCCTGGACTCTCATAAGGTGTGTAACTCTCTACATATCTCATTGATTGGAAGGCTTTTGGACCAGAGGAGAGATGCTGGTTGCTGGCCTACTGCCTACATGCGGAAGAATTTCACCAGGATTACCCAGAGAAACCCTGACTTGAGGGTCCTGCGGCCCCTCCTGAAGGGGGGGTAGTGTAAGAAACTTACCTTTTCACTGAGCCCGCGGCGTCCCAGGGGAACACAGCTGGCGAGGGAGACGCAGCTGCAGCAGGCAGAATGGCTGAGGCTGCTGCCCTGCTCGCAGCGTGTCTCTCCCTGCAGGCGGAGGGATCCGTACTAGCCAAACTACTGTTCAGCCAGGCAGCATCCCCAGCATCCCTATGGATGTGAACAGATAAAGTCTTGTTCTCAGCACTCCTGCGGATGTGCAAAGTAGGGCACGTCCCAGGCAAGGCACTCGGCTGCGCCGCGGGATGGGACATAGTTAGTTTGAATTCCCTGTGGCCAATCGGCTGCAGGGGATTCAGTTGCCCTCCAACTGGACCTTGGATTGTCTGTGACTACTCTTGCTTGCTGCCTGCCCTGACCTCGGATTGCTCATGACCTGCCTTTGCCTTACCCTGCTGTACCAGGCTTATTGGACTGATCTTTTGTAATTAACCCTTGCCTTGATTTCTGATGACAATAAAGCTTGACAAAAGGATTCTTGGAGTTGGCTGTGGTTTGTGTGCCCAAGTGTATAACACAAGGCAAGTTAAAAAACTTTTTCTCCAACCCCCCTCCACTTCTTCCCCTTTATTTAATAATAGATTGTATTTTTCATGTTTTCTCTTATTTTCAACTTTTAAAAATCTCTCCTCCAACTCCCCCCTTTTTTATTAACAGAGTATTCACAAGAGCAACAATCCTAAGTTTCTTATTCAATTTCATACATACTCCTCGCCCCACATTACTAATAATAATATAGAAAGAATAATGGGTTTTATCTATCTGAGGTTCTTTTTTTATTTTTTCTTAATTTATTTTATCATTCTCGCCCATCACCAACCTATGACTCAAATTATCTTTTCATAGTTACCATATGTATCACCTTTCTCATATTTTATTGGAATAATTGGGTGTGGAAATCCTGCCGATGTTTTATCAACTCCACATTACTGTGATCATATAGACATGAGTAACCATATATAAATCCTATGTAATTCTTTTGAAGCATATGTACTGTTACTTATATCTAATGTATGTTTCAAACCTGATCTGAATATTCTGTCTTTTTTTATTACCTGGTGTATGATCCAAATCCAAAATTCAAGTTAGATTTCAATCTCAACTCTCCCTTGAGGAAGCCTAAAGGCGAAACACGTTGGGAATTTGAGACCCATTCAAAAAACTCATGTTGATATAATACTTGATATGTGAAACAATGTTCATGGAATACAAGTTGGAATACATGGAATACAAGTTTCTTGTATTTCACAATCATCTGTATATAACAGACAACATTTATGTCCTCTCAATGACAGATATGCTGCCCATAAACCATTCAGAAATTGGATTTTCCTGGCCCCTGCAGCAAAGCTTGATCGTTGAGCAATGTAAGTTGCCAGCAGGATCTTTATCTACCTATGGCAGTTAATAACTACCTGTGCTGATTTTTATAATTTGCTCTTTTATCTCTGAGATCTACAGAATATCCCTTTTATATTACTGGTAAGAAAAGGTTTCTGTAGCCCTGTCCAGTTTCTATTTTTTTATACAGTAGGGTTAGGGAGCATTGCCACCCTGGGAAGGAAGTGTGTTAATGGTAGAATCACCATGAATAGAATGGAAAATAAAGTTTAAAAAACCATGCAGTGCATTCCCACCTCATTCCCACATATTCACCACATTTGAGGATTAACAAGAAGCAGCATATAATATTTTTGGTTGTGTTTGAATAAGTTTTAATTATTGTCCAGTAATCACGAGTCAAATATATATAAAGTATATATATATTATTTATATACAATATAATATTATTTTTTTAATTTCAAAACATTTACTTTTGTGGTTTTTTTTTAAAGTTTATTAAATGTATTAATTATTGGACATATTTTGGTGAGTTTTAAATTAAAGCCTAAATGTAAAATAAATTTCCATGCAAAAAAATTGTAACACTTTTTGCATGGAAATATGGACAGAATCAGACTGCTAGGTGGGTTGAGTAGTGTTGGTGTTCGAATTTGGATAGACCCGATCAAAATATTACTTTATGTTAAATTTATTAGGGTGTGTTTTTATTTTAACTATTTTTTTATTTTTTACAGGTTATCTGACAATGACATTATGAATCATAATTTGTCATTGTGGGATCCCCAGACCGTGGGAACTTTGGGGTCACAGCTAATTGGAGACACGTGCCTTCAATTAGCTGCAACCTCAGGCGATACCAGGGCAATAGAGGTTCAATGGGTATAAGTACCCCATTCATTACTTCTAGTGCTCTGTGATTGGCTGGAAGAGGAATATACACACAACATTAAAGAGCACCTGTCACATCAATATTAAAAAGGAACTGTCACATCAATTTTAAAGAGGAGCTGTCACATGAATAAAAAATAACCCCTGTCACATCAATATTATAGAGGACCTGGCACATGCACAATAGAGAGCACCTGTCACATGATTTTTAAAGAGGACCTGTCACATCAATATTAGAGCACCTGTCACATGAATAGTAAAGAGAAGCTGTCACATTAATATTAAAGAGCACCTGTCACATCAATATTAAAATTGACCTGTGACATCAATATTAAAGAGGAGCTGTCACATGAATAATAAACATCACCTGTCACATCAATATTAAAGAGCACCTGTCACATCAATATTAAAGGGCATCTCTCACATCAATATTAAAGAGGACCTGGCACATGCGCAGTAGAGAACACCTGTCTCATGAATATTAAAGAGGACCTGCCACATGAATAATAAAGAGCACCTGTCACATCAGTATTAAAAAGGACCTGTCACATCAATATTAAAGATCACCTCTCACATGAATATTAAAAAGGACCTGTCACATGAATAATAATGAGGACCTGTCCCATGCACAGCAGAGAGCACCTGTCACATCATATTCATGTGAAGGACAGGGGTATGTAATAATATTATGTATCTTTTTATAATGTATCCTTTTATTATGTATCTTTTTACATGTGTTTGGAGGCTGTAGAAGTTCTACACAGTCCTGAAAAAAACAACATTTCCCCCCATTGACTTTAATGGTTTTTGAATTTGACATTAGACAACCTGAATAGTTTTGGTCTATTCGAAAGAATATCTGACGAATCAAATAGTGAGCTATTTGACCAACACTAGTTAAGAGAATTACCAACATTTTGTTACAAAATCTGAATGCTTCACTTCAATAGGGTGTTTCTACCTAAAAATTTCACAAGATACTTACATCTCTTTTTGTTATGACAATATTTAGTTGACCACTTGTCTGCAAACCAGTAAAGACTCTCCCCAGAAAATTTGAAGACAGGCCTAGTTGGCTTTCAGATGATCCATTCATTGGGGGTAAAGACACATCCACTTCATAGGGATAGCTTATCAGTACTGGACCTTGTGGAATCACTTCTGTCTGTGGAAAAGCAAAACACAAGTTCATAAAAGTACACTATAATATATAGTAATATATGCAAACCAAACCATCACTAAAAACCCACTCAAAAATATGATTTAACATGTCATGTCATGTGTTAAATGTTAATAAGTTGTCTTTTTATAATACTGGCAGTCAATGTTCAAGTACTTTCTGTTATGAGATGATGACCGCTCCTCAATTGTGAGACTGCACTGTTAACCTGTCACTCACATTTCTGGTAAAAATAAATTGAGACTATTCCCACAGGAGTCCTCTGTTTCACCATCGGGAAGCTAGACCAAAGCATTTCTGTTCAGCTATATTGGATGAAAATATATTGTATATATACTGGATGGATGAGGTTCAGAATTAGCTTGGGTTTGGCTGACCTGGCAAAGTGATGGCACACATGGCCAGGAAGTTTATTTTTTAAAACCATTTTAAACCTCAAGCCCTTTGGTTGGCAGCATTAGAATGGCCAGAAATGGGGGCTTTGTGTGTCAGTTACTCTTCTTTAAGTGAAGAAGAACCTGAGTTTTAAATCTAATTCTGTAGGGCAGTATACAGTATACAGTATTTGTCTGATTTTATGTTCTGGAGGAACGGTGTTCATAGAATCAACCTAATCAAGCCTAATGCGATGTTCAAAAAATCAGGTGGAATTAAAATTTGACCACCTCTACCCCTAGCACAGGGTGAATGGTCTTCTACAGCATTTGATCTTGTACTGAGTCATACTGTGGGTGGCTGCATGGTTCCAAACCTTTCCCTAGTCTTCCTCCCATCCACATTATACAATATACACCATTTTCAAACAACATAGAAAAAAAGGACTGCTACACATGCTTTCTTTTTTTATCTCTTTTTCTCTCTTTTTCAGTTACTTTCTTTAATTTATCAATATTTGTACTCAGATATGTAATAATGAATTATAATTGCAAAACGAAATCTCCCTAAAAAGACACTCAAATAAAAGATCATTTTAAAAAATGCCATAATCCATGCTATTTTACTTTGTGTCCTCTTTTTAATACTTGTTTAAAAAAATAACATACCATAAGTGTATTTATTCAAATAATATTAGCATTTAAATGTATTACTGTTTTAAATGTTAGAAGTGACACACTTCAAGCCCTTTTTCCTGCAAAAATATTTAGGTTAAACTATGTACCTTGTAGTATATTTAGATTGGGTAATGTCTGTATATATACAGTGCTTTAAATCAGCGGTCCCCAACCTTTTTGGCCCCAGGGACCGGTTTCACGAAAGGAAATTTCTCTGAGGACCGGGGGGGGGGGGGGGTCCACAGAGAGAAAAGAGAAGACATACTCTGGCGTCTTCTCTTTTCTCTCTGTGCACCTCTGCTGCTTCAAAGCGATCACATGACATCTGACAGCCAATCGAGCTGCATGTCATGTGCTCGCATTGCTTGTACACAGACTACTGTGTACATTTACCGGCATCTCATACAAACACCGCTGCGGACCACTTCCGGTCCGCGGATGATGGTTGGGTGCCGCTTCGTTTTTAATAATGGATCATGTACTCGCGGCCCACTGAAAACACCGCAGCGGACCGGTAGTGGGCCGCGGCCCGGTGGTTGGGGACCGCTGCTTTAAATGACTGTTATTGACTTCACTTCCTATTCTGTAAAGGATTTCCTTTAGTCATTTTAAAATAATGATACATAGGCAAAGGTGACAAAAGCAGTTTCTAACTTACATTTAGGTTAAGCTCAACGTGCATGTCTGGTTCTAAAAGAAGATTTATTACTGTGTATTGAATTTTCCCAACTGCGCCAAAAGGAAAAACTAATACATAAAAGGAATAACAATAAAACATTAAGTAGTTTAAAAACAAAGTGGATATTCAAAAAAGTACTATTAACTGAACCTACAAAAATCAACTAAAACCTTAAGTATAACAGTCTAATGTTATGCACAAGTCTCATAAGGTAAACAAAAAATGTAGTTTTCTTTGTCTAGCACAATTCTATGCTCAATTTTCCTTCATCTGTGCTTCACGTGCTCCCCCTACCAGACACCGCAGATAACAATGTAAAGGTTTTAGCAGCAGGGGCAGTATTCTTAATTCAGAAAGCAATTGGCAGGACTAGTGTTGGCCAAGTTGTGTTACAGCACGACACAATTTACTTGAAAGTGTCACTGGACTTTTTTTTAATGTGAGCTCATAATTCAATTTTAAGCTACGTTTTACATTTTTAAAATTCAGGTGAAGCTGTGCACCTCCCTGTCCCTTCAATGCGAGAATAGACTTGTAGGCAGTTAGTGTGTCGTGGAGCCATGCCAGTACTGGCCTTGCAAATATAAATAGTTCTTTTAATGTGCCTACTGCAAACCTTATCAATGTCAAATAATGTCAAACGGGAGTCAATGCTGCTACCATACCTAGGACCCAATTCTGCTTTAGTCTTCCTCTGCATGAATGGCATATGGTAATTATTTTGATCACCCCAAATCCTCTCAAGGTCTGCTTTGTCCTTCTTTCATACAGGAAAAACCATATAATGTGATCTTTACAACAATAATCATTTTCACAAACACTTACAGTTTGACATCAAGAACTCATTGGCCAAGGTTGACGTTGTGTTTACTATTGGACAGAGCTGTAGAATAAAATGTCATATTTTCAATTTAATGCTTTAACTTAAGTTTAAAAATAAAACCTAGGTAAAAATGTGAGATTTAAATTGTATAAAAATTTTAATTTATGAATCACATATTCTCCAACTAAATATCAATGAATCTTGTGTGTGAATGTTTAGTAAATCTTTATTGAAAACATTTATAAATGAACCTCTAAGTTTAATAAAGCCCAAAATGAAAAAATGGTTTAATAAATGGATATTATTGCAGCTTACCAGTTCTTAGATATAGTTGTCACAGTTTTCTTTTTTCCATAAGACGTTTTTACTTTTTATTTCCCAACCCTGCTAGTAACACAGGCCCTGTCCTAGACAGACAACGCTCACACACTAGAACATATCCAAGGAAGAGCAGTGTTGGCAAACTATGCCGCTCTCCAGATTTGGACTATGACACCTCTCATCCTCTCCTCTAAATGCAGTCATGTAGAAATTATTGCAACATCTTGTAACTCTGTAATGACCAAGACAAACTCTGCAGTTGTTTCCTTTTGCATATCAAAGCAAGAAATTGATGAATGTCTAGGCTTCATAACGTTTTTTTTTTTTTGCTTTGTTTGTGATTAGCTCACAGTGAGGATTTTACACAGTAACTGACACCACACTGTCTAGTAATATTTTGAGACAAACATCTGTCCTAATGGCATTTATTAAAATATTGTACCTATTCTGACTTACATACAAATGCAACTTAAGTACAAACCTACAGTCCCTATCTCGTATGTAACCTGGGCACTACCATTAATGCTGTTCTCTCATGCCTTCTTGAATAGGAACAAACTACATAGTAAACAAGTAATACTGGAAATAAGGTAGCTCAGGAGGGAAGGGGCAGGTAGGGTTTGATATTGTGGAAAAAATTTAGTGTGATATGGTGGAAAATATTAAGTCCAGATCTTCCCTTTAAAATTAACAAAGGGTCTTCCTGTGTAAGGTCTTTGTGCTAATGGAATGTATTCTCCCCTAAAATATCAAATCTTAATCAAATAACAATCTTTAGTTGTAATAGCTTGCTGTTAATTAGTTGTCTGTAGACAGTATTGTTTGGAGTGTTGTGTCCCAGGTGTCAAAAACCTCAGATAAGGCCAGACAGAGCATCTCTGATACGTATTCTGAAACACATTTATTGTGTAAGGAAGCCTGAAATCCATATTTAGCCTGCTCTGGGGAACTAAAAGTCCCAGACGTACCTAGTTTGGACTCTATGAACATCGTATTTTGTAGTTCATAAAAAACCTGTACTTATGAAAATATTAATAATGGCTAGAACAAGGGCATTTTGGAAGTGTCCATAATCCATGTGGTCACAGCCCCTCAGACAGCCTCCACCCTGCTATCATTGAATGTTCCTATTAGTCCCACTTCTGTTGTTGGCATTTAAAAAGCTATATAAGCCCAGCAGAAGGAGCTCTCACTAATACCATCATGTCGCTAAGGACAACAAAACAGAGCCATTGAGCACTGCATGGGCCCCTGTGACTCTGACTAATAACTTGGACTTTACACCACAATCTGGACCAGGAAAACCAACTCCACCTAAGTATTATTTCACAGTTTAAAGGCTTTCTAAGATTAGTGGTTATTTTTCTGTATTTGTTTATGCACTGTTTTTGTATGCTTTTATTTATAAAACCCTATAACAGTACAACCATAACACATCACTCAACAAGTCAAGTATCAACAGGGTAATAACAAGTACAGTAAAAAAAACTATGAAACTACCCTCTGCCTAAATCCCCTCAGCCCAATATTTCCATTAATCAGCCAGGCCCCATCCACTACCACACCGTCTTGGGGACAATTAGTGGGTATCACTATCGCTCTCCTTGACCCCACAACAACCAAGTGTCATGTGGGGCTTCCCCTTACCTCGAACTTCATATCCTGATGAGTTCCAACCCCCTTCTATAAATTTTTAGTCTCCCCCACTTCAAAAGTCTCATTAACCTACCAACCCTGCCACCTGCCGCAAGTGTAACACCTTACTGCACAACTGCACGGCTCTCCGCAGCCCCTCCTGTAAGCTCAAACACCACAAATCTGTTCCCACTGCATTTAAATGCACCCAATCACTCTGCAGAAACAAATCAGGATTTGTTTACAACTCCCAATCCCAACAGTAAGACCTTCTATCCTCACCACAAACCTCCCCACCTCCTTGTTTACCTTGGTGCATGCCTTGTTCAGTCTGTTGACCTAAAGCACATTCCGCCACGCCACTCTGGCCACCATTTCAGGCCACAGCAGCACTGTGCTCGGAAAAGCATTCCTCAAATGCAAGAAATCCAACTTGATGTCTTGAATTAGCTTGCGCATAGGGCACGTAAACAAATCTTTCCCCCACATAATTGAGCAAGACATCAGGAGGCCTATCTAAGCGAGCGAACCTGTTGACTTCAAGCACCACCCTGCTCCACTGTATCCCAGGAATGCCTATCCACCGCACCTGTGCAACTTCATATTGTAATCCCAATTGCTGCCCATTGGGTCGGGCGTTTGCCCTCCTCGCACCCCAATAAACATACGAATATCCCAAAATCCATATGAGACATCTTGCCGCACCTGTAACGTAAACAAAAACCATTTCCAGCATATGCCCCCAGTGCACACCACCCCATTCAACACCACACCCCAAGCACCACATTACCAAACCTCAATAGTCATTGCTTACTTCGATCAATCACAACAAATGAGGCTGAACATACAGCCTGAACCGGTTGGATTCCCAGCGACCTATACACTTAATAACCTCAGGGCCCAAACCCCACCTGGCTGCCTCTGTGGTAACCCCAATTCTAAAGGAACGAGAGGAATATTCACCCACATTCCTCCTACCACACATTTCCAGAAAATGGCCCTGAATTGGAAACACATCACAAACCTCCCAGTTTTGTGAATGAAAAATGGACCGTCCCCTTGGGGCCAAACCTGAAAATACTAACTCATGGCCACAACCGCGCACACAACCGAATCCCCAAATCGCACCCAACTCCAACCTCATGCCCCTGCCTAACTGATCTGTTTTTGATCTGCAAATCCATGCTATACCTCTATTCTCTTCCACCCATACATCCCCCCATTGCAAGCCCCCAGCCCTGAACTTGCTTTGGGGCAGACCACCTCCGCTAAATGTAAGGCCACAAAGAAGGTCACCACAAACAAAGCAGAAATGAACACAACCTCAAAAGAATTGGTACACATCTGACCCAACTGTCCCAACAGTGCCCCCAAAATATCCACAGATACAGGTCACCTCGTATCACGATGCCCACTGCCCCTCCGATAAACTATTTAATGCCTGCCGCACCACAAAGCTTTTGGTTCCATCCACCCACTCCAGCAATTTAAACAGAAAAGCCAAGGCTGACAATTTTTTACTCATGGACCCCCTGACACCCCTTTTTGAAAATTAAATACTAAAAACATCAACACCCTTGCCTTATGCCCCCTGGGATCCCCCACAACCCCTTCGTTCTGCATAAACAGAAACCATTCCCTCCAAGTACCCAACTTGTCCTCAGGAAGCCAGCATTCCATCTGCTGGGAACTGAGCACAATTCCCAGAAAACTAAACTCAGTTGAAGGTCGTTCCGTTTTGTCCCAGCCAAGGGCAGGTCAAAATGCTCAGTAACATATTCAAGGATCCCCCAAAAATTCACACACAAAACATTGTCCATGTAGTAGATTATGGAAATCAAACTGGACACCCCCCTCAACACCCACTCCACAAATGTGCGAAAGGTCTCAAAGAAAGCACAGGAAATGGAGCACCCAATTTGGAGACATTTATTCACAAAAAAGGACCCCTGCGACTTACAACCTAAAAACCTAAAACAATCCAGGTGTACCAGCAACAAACCACTGGATATCCGCCATCGCCATCGAACAACCCCGGCCCGCCCTTCCAACCAAAGAAACCACAGCGTCAAATGAGTCAATGGCATCATTTACCAACCCCCTTTGGGGAACGACAAATGATGTATTATGCGGAACTTGTTAGGTTCCAGTTTTGTAACCATCCCCAGTGGCGACACTACCAAGTCCCCCCCCCACGGTGGCACCAACAACGGACCTGCCATATGTCCTAACGCTACTTCTTGTCCAATTTTGCTGTAACCTCTGCCGGATTTGATAAAGCCGAACCTAAATTACCAGCCTGCCACTGGGTATAGCGCAACTGGGAAGGTATACCAAAACCCGTGGAGTGCTACTTACCAAAAAAAGCTAGCATGTTTTGCACCCTCACAGGTGTCTCTCCCTTTGCCTGCAGGCTAAGCAGGACATCTCTTTCCCCTGCCCTGACAACAGCTAGTGGAATGGGCTCCCCCACATCTGGAACACTCGTGCTTGTACCTGCAAGACACTCCAAACTTGCATGGTACCTTGTTAAACAGTCAGCAGAGTCCCTTATGCTTTCCCACCGGGAATCCAGTGACTACTGCTCCCCTGGCGGCTCCAAGAAAAGACTGCGTACCCAACCGCACCAATGTCATCAGGGGCATCCAAAAACTAATATCTTTGTGGTCCCAATGCATCCCAGGTCGGATCGCCTTTCTTTGGCCAAACTGCTCATCGTAGCGTAAGTATGCTACGCCCCCATATACCCAATGCACCTCACTGATGGCATCCAGGTAGCAAAAAAGCGCCGAACAGTGCTCGAACGCCTGCTCACCCATGATACTCACTAAAATTGTGAAAGCCTGCAACCAATTTGGAAAGTCCGTGGGATCAAACGCCAACCCCCTTTTTCTCACCCGGCCTTTTCTTGGATTCACCTATTACTATTGGCAGTTTATTAAGAATGACTTTTCCATTATGGCTCCGATCACAGCCCTCACCAGAAGAAGGGGGTCAACTGCAAGGTGTGGCCTAAGGAGGCTCTTTAGGCCTTCGAGGTATTGAAGCAGACCCTTACATCAGCTCCTGTCTTAATGCACCCTGACGTAAGCCATTCTTTCTTGAGGTTGATGCCTCTGTTGTAGGGGATCATTTTTTCCAGGATGGCTCATTTTATTCCAGCTCCTTTAGCCTTGGCTAAAATCTTCCTCCAGGAAGTGTTCCACCTCCATGGTCTTCCCTTCAGCATAATCTCAGATCAAGGAATTCAGTTCACATCTTGTTTGTGGAGTGCCCTGTGTCATCTGTTTGAGATTCAGCTGGACTTCTCTTTTGCCTACCATCCAGAGTCCAATGGTCAGACTGAAAGAGTCAATCAGTGCTTGGAACAATTTCTTCATCCCTATGTATCAGCCAGGCTGGACAGTTGGAGTGAGTTACTTCCTTGGGCTGAGTTTGCTCATAATAGCCATGTCAGTGAATCTACTGGTTTCAGCCCTTTATTCCTGACCTATGGGTGTCACCCCAGAGTACCTCCTCCCATTCCTTCAGAGGTTTTGGCTGCTGCAGAAGTCAGAGCCAGCTTCCTCAAAGTCTGGGGAGATGCTCAGAGGGCAGTGCATAAATCCTCTCTTCGCTACAAGAAGTGGGCAGATAAAAAGAGCAGGCCTGCCCCTACATTTGCACCGGTAGATAAGATGTGGTTGTTTACTAAGCATATACGTCTGCGAGTCCCATCTCCTAAACTTCCCGTTTTTTGGACCCTTCTCTGTCTTATCGCAGATTAATCAGGTGATTTATAGGTTGCGGCTGCCCTTCAGTCTTTGGATTTCCAACTCTTTTCATGTCACTCAATCACATTCTCAACCATTGTTCCCCCAAATCCCCTTCTTCTGCTCCTGTCCAAGTGGATTCTGAGTAAGAGTTTGAAGTAGAGTCTATAATTGAGTTTAGACTGCTCTGTGGCAGGCTGCAATATCTGGTCCATTGGAGAAGCTACAGTCCTGAAGAATGATCTTGGGTATCTCACACAGATCTTCATGCCCCTCTGCTAGTGAAGGATGTTCATAGATGATTTCCAAAGAAACCGGGGGAATTCCTTCCGAGGAAGGACCCTAAGAAGGGGGTACTGACACAGGTCAGCAGCACAGCTGATCTGGTACTTGTTCCCCAAATATATGTCAGATCAGCAGCAGTTGGTTCCCCTACCTTGCTTCTAACTGCTCTGTCCAGGCCCTAGAGTTAGAGGTGTCGCCGAACCATTCCAGATGATTTATCTGCACCTGCTTATCCTGTCCCCGCCCAACCTGCCTCTTAACCTCATTATATAGGCTGTGTTCAGACTGACACTCCATGCCTTTGCAATAGGTGCATTTACCTGAGGCTCCAGCTTGAGTCTATTTCCAAGTGCTGATACTCTGGTTCTGACTCTGGCTTGTTCTGACTTTGATAGTGATAGTGAATATTTGATAGCCGCAACCTGGGCGCCATCCGCAGCAAGTCCATCACTCCTTGCATGGCGGCACTGATTAACGCCAGGTGGTTCCTTAGACTCTGCGCCTCAGTTCATTCCTCTGCCAAACGTACAGATTGCAAAGACTGCTTTAAATTCTCACACCGCAAAACGTTGTACCAGCAACAGGAAAATTTTTTACACATAATCACCGCTCCAAATCTTATCATGTACATCCTGTGGGAGATGTGCCCCCAAAGGGCCCTCAAAGCATAGATACACTTCGCCCTTTGCTCCATCCGTGACAACGTGATTTGCCACCTCACCCCCAGCATCCTGTTTGTCGCTAGGCTCACCCGCACTAACTGCTCCCGAACACCCTGACCCTAAAGACTTAGGGGTGGACAAACCACTCCCACCCCCAGTCCCCCCTTCATCCCCCACCCTCACCACATGATTCAACACAGAGCAACCCCACCGAACCTCCCAGGTTCAGGGGGCCCAGCGCCCCCCCACCAAACTGCGCCAGCAAATCAGACCATGCAACAAAAACCTAGCATCCTGACTTCCCGACACCACCCCCCTGGAACCCCCCAACATACCCACATGAGAACCAGCACCTCCCCCAAGCCAAATCTCCACCCTGCCCCCCTCTATCATACAAGACACCCCCCCACCACCAGATCTTCTGCCCGCAGGCACTCACCAAGCTCTTGAGGTTATTTCAGCCCCACAGTCGAGGCACCATGCTGCACGACCCCCAGGGTTCTGATGGGGCTGAAACGCTCTGGATGCCTAAACCTTATAGCACATACCGGTGTGGGCTGACACAGACTCGCCACATCCCCGACCCCCATCATTGCTGAAGCCACCTGTTTCCAGCCAGAACACACCATGAATAGCTGTGGCCTCCCTCATGCGGCCTAGCAATGATTCTAGGTCCTCCATAGATGTTGTGCTCATGTTCAGACAATTCTTTCAAAAAGTCCCCTGCCAACGGACTGACCCCCCTCTCTGGATCCCCCCTATTTGTCTCCTTCCCTTTGACTCACCCACTTTACAGACCCTCCCCATCTCCTCCTTTACTTTTCCCGCTCTTCAGAGTCACAGACCACCCAACCACCACTAGTCTTCCCCCCCTCACCCTGTCATGAGGCCCCTTGCTCAAATCCTTTTTCTTGAGTTTGGGGGCCACTTACTGTACTTACTTTATGGAGTTTTAACCCAGTTATGTACAATGAAATGTAACTTGCAATGTTATATGGCATGCTTGTTCTATGTGATAAATAACAAAATTACAAACTTTACATTACTGTGACCCTCAAAAAAAAAAGAGTAGCAGGTGGGTAATGGAGAAATCTATTTATTCATTTATTTAATGAAGGACAGGGCAGGGAGTTTTATAGGATCTCCATATAACATTAGGAGGCCATGCATATTTGTGGGGGGCATTTAAAGGAGGTGGGAAATTAATGAGATTTATTTAAAGATGGGAGCATAATAGGAGGCAATGATGACTGTTGCATATTGGATTGTACTAAAAAGGTAACAACCAAAAAGATAATTTTTTAACAGATGAACGGTATTTACTTTTATATGCCAAAAGCACCCTCTTGATTTAATATTGGTTTGCAGATTTGTCATGAAGAGTTTTGGATTGATGGGTAGGTATAGGGAAAACAGGTACAAAAGTAGTGAAATTTGGGTAGGCATACCACAGTTGTAAAGTGTAGATATCTGAATGTAAGTGGGTAAGGAAAATAAACTATTAAGTAGAAAGGGACAATGGTTAGCAATGGGTAAAAAAAACAAGCAAAGTGCATGGTACCTGTGCCTGCTGTCCTGTTCATGATATAATCCTTATCTGTGCATCACTTTTGAAAGCATGTTACATTCAGGCTACCCTCAGACCATCCCATGGACTGAGCATTCATCAACCATACCATTCTGTGCCCTTTCATTGCATGTCCTCTACTCCAGATATGTTTAGACCAGAGGTGTAAGAGGGTCATTCTCATTACTTCAGTCTTTATCCAGGTACATTACCCACCTTCTGATACATTTTCTATATTATAAAACATAAGAAGAAATCCAACAGAAAAAGTGGAAACTCCTCAAGATGGCCATTGCAGATGTGCAGTCCTATAAACTCAAACAAAAAAATCACAATACAGTTCATATAAATAACATTTTATGTAGGTCAGCCCTCCAGCATCAAACAAATATTTTAAACAAAATATTCAGGGCCCCATAATATTTTTCATGTATAAAAAAACATAACAAGTGAGACTAGCTACTTACTATATTAAGCAAAATTTTCTGAAGATCACGGAGGACAACTTTTTCCAAAATGGGTGATAGCTCTCTAAAAAGAGATACATTGTTTGTATTACCATGGAAATGTGTACACGCATAAAAAAAAGCTTAAAAAAATGATTGCTTACCCTGCATTGATTTTTATACCACTGATAAGTGCTTCACAGTTCTTAAAAACGATATTGTCAATGCCATACTGGTCTGCTTGCAGACTCGCTATTGCCGTGATATTTGCATCAGTATTTATGTCAAGCAGTTCTTCAAACCTAAACAAAAAAACTCCTATAAGCACATTTCATTTCCTACTGGTACAGTAACATATACTCAATAAGCTCCATTTATAAAGCGGAGAATCTGACATTACATAAAACATTCCCTGGTGAACAATTTCCCAGGTCCATGTGTTTAAATGGCAGTAAATGATTCTACACCAAACAATTTTTCAGGGGATCTGCAAAAAAAAGGTAACTCATTCTGTTGGGGTGGATTTACACCCCTTAGGCCAGTTATTTTCTTGTATGCTGTCATCCTTGTAGAGTGGTGCTAAACATTACATTAGCTAAATCAAACATCTTAGCTACACAAGGTCCTAAGTCAGATGGTTTGTCCTTTCTGTAGAAATTCACTGTAAATGTCTCTTGTCCATTATTATTATTATTATTATTATTATTATTATTAATAATAAAAATAAACAGGATTTTTATAGCACCAACTAATTACACAGCGCTGTACATTAAATAGAGATTGCAAATGACTGACTAATACAGACAGTGATATAGGTGGAGAGGACCCTGCCCCGAAGAGCTTACAATCTAGTAGGTGGGGGAATTTCACTCACAATAGGATGGGAGATATGTAGTGATGGTTTCAAAAGACAGAAGAAGATGGGTAGGCAAGTTTGAAATGCAATGCCATACCAATAAAGCAGGCTTGGGAAGATTGGTACTGGAGAAGATGTGGTAGATTTGCTGAAAGATGCTTTAAATTTTAAGATGGATGGGCAACAGTTGGAGATAGAATAAATCCCATTTTTTTGCTGATACCTGCTTATACCATGGTGTACCTGATGAAAGATATACAGAATAAGGTCAACTAGGACCAAGAAGAGTTGAAATAAGTCTGCCACCAAATGTGGAGGCCCCATATTTTAAACTGGATGCAGTTCATGCACATGTTTGCTTGATATAGGTCAGCTTTATAAGAAAAAAATTAAAATAGCTATACTGTATGCCTCGAACATAGCAAACATTTAGTATTAGGATTTGACTTTTTTTTTACTTTTATTGACTTTCATGTGATTTGGTGCAAAGTTTCATTTTTTTCAAGCAGAAATTTGCTCTTTCCTGATCAGGAATTAAGTGGATTGAGGGTAGGGATAAAAGACTTCTAGGGTGTAGGAGGTATACCCTTGGTCCTTAGCTTGACTTAGTAGACCAATTGGCACCACCAAAGATCAAAATAATGTAAACTACTCCACTGTATTGTGTATTGGCTAAAATCACAGGATGAGATGACTTTATTGAACATCTTAAGTTAATACTCGTACCTGTTTACATGGATTTTCAATTTTGTAGACAGGGTAATTTTAACACTGTTTTGTTGCAGATGACGCAAAGAGACTTCTGGATGGGTGAGCTATTCTTAGCCTGTAAGAAATTAAAAAGAAATAAATTCAAGAGAAACTAACTCAACCTAATTGCATTATATTTTATAGTGTATTATGAAGCAAGGGACAAATGACAAAATGAGACCGGCAGACCTAGGCATACAAACCAAGTCTTTATTCTAGGGGTTCCCCTGGAAGTAAAATGGTTAAGGAAGAGAGTAAATTAAGTAACAATTAGTATAGGTACTGAAAAAATATAATTAAATGACTGGGTAATATGGGGACGAGCACTGCTCAGGTTATATGGGAAAAATATAAAATACATTTTGAAGGTGAAATATATATATTTATAGGGGTATTAGCCAATTGACAATATAAAAGTAGTATACATAACTTACTTAGTGAGCCCTTGAGCAGAGCTCAGGATCCCTCCTTTATCTAATATTGTGCCCAACAAAGGATTTAAAAGATTTTGAAGATCTGCAGTGCTGCCAAGTAAGTTGCCAAGTCTCAAACCCAGTATATCCAGATGTTCACCTTTATTGGCAACACCAATCCGTTTACTAAGTAGTTTTCCAATGGGGTACACATTACCAAATGATCTTGAAAGAGCTTAAAAGAGAAAACAAAAATTATTTCTAAGTCTCCTGTCTATATTTAAATATAGACAATTATTTTCAGTGAGGTTACAAATACAGTTTATAGTAATATAATCCAGAGCCAGCTTTAAGATAGAGATGAGAAAGGCAGGCTTTTGCAGGCATTCATTTGTAGAAAACAAAAATTGTTTAATTTTTCATAATTTCACCTGGAGCTAACAGAGATCTACTGTGCTGTCACCTCAGCTCTAAATAGAAATCCTGTTACATTAGGTAGTAAACCCCTGTTTCACATTTTATCACACAGGATTATGATCATACAGTCAGGGAGTAATCGTCTCACATCCTGATAAGTTTTGCCTACTGACTTTCTCAGGGGATTTTAGAGACCAAGGTTGGGTATCAGATGACCAATTGTGAATAATCACAGTGTAAAGGGATGGTAAGTATTACTGGTTATGCAGGTGTCGAATTGTTATAAAAAGGTGTAGTAGCTTCCTGTGTGGCTGTATCAAGGCCAAAATAATAACATTACTTGGACTGGTCCCTCATCAACTTGAAGACTCTGCATGTACTCAGCAAGTATACAGTTATTCACGATATTGTATGCTATAGGTTCCCATGTGCCTTGTGCATGCGTCTCTACCAGCTCTTTGCTTATAGTGGTGATGATGTAATAAACATTCTGTTATTTAATCTTAGCTTGTTTGGAGCAGTGGACAGAATTAAGCCTATCGGTGCCAGACAGTGGATACCTTGCCTAGCTAGTGGTTTAAATTATTTATTTGTAAAAGTGATGTAAGTTGTAGAAGCCTTAGTTTTATTCATGGAAACTATAGGAAAATGAGTGCTGCAAGATCTATTACTTATGAATGTTGTTATACATTTAAACGGTAAAGGGTAAAAATGAAAAGGTAATCTCACCATTTGTTGAGATTCGAAGATTAACATTCGCTTTAAAACACTGAGTCTCGGTGACCAAAGAAAATACTAAATAGATACGCCACAGCGTGAACATCCTTAGATAGAATGATCTAAAAGAACAACACAAGACATCTAAAATAGCCGAACTGTTCTGTTTTAAATGATGCCTCAATATATCTCTGTTCAGTTCTGGAATGCAGGCAGTGAGAGGGTTATTTTTAAAGGCTGGGGGTTAGCACAAGGATAGAAGAGGGAGGAGAAGGTGACATAGAGGTAGGTGGAGAAAGGGGTTAAAAGGACAGGAATTTGAGAAGGAGGAATCATGTCAGTGGAAAAGGCAGAGTAAGGGAAAAGTTTTCCCGCTCTCCCGTACTTATTGGTTGGGAGTCCAGTAAGTATGCTGCGGTGAGGTCCTTGAAGGAAGTTGGTTGGGTAGTGTTTAAATGAGGGTGAGACATTTCACCTTTGGTGTGGAATCTCCAAAAGTTGTGTGTTAAGGTCATGGTTAAAGATAGAGGCCTGGAACAGGGGAATGGAGGATTAGTGGAAGGCCTACAGGACTGGGAGGGGATAGGGAGCAGGCATTGGAAGAATTAAGCTTAGATAATTTTAGGTGAGGTTGTGTAATAGAGGATGCGGTGACATAGCAAGAGGGAGGGAGATGAAGGGTCATTGGGGGCAGGGGATGGTAGGAGTAGGGTAATCGATAGTGAGATTGGGAGAAGGAAAGTTTCTCAACGGCCTGTTCATGTTTGTAGTGGGAATGTGATGTGGTAGGATTAAGGCGGTGAGGTCCTCGAAGGAATTGGTCTGGTACATTGGTTTCAGTGGGCTGAGATACCCATCTATTGTATGGAGTCTCTCATTTATGTTGATAAAAGAAGAGATGTGGAGGTTTTGGGCTTAAAGGCTGTAAGTACTGGTGTTATCCTAAAAAATAAAAGTATTGGTGTTACCCTAAAAAAAAGTAATTATGCCTGAGCTGGGAGGTTGCAGCTGGGAGAATATATAGCATCGGTGGTGCATACCCAATTTAATTGGATGGCCTTCAATGACTAGTAAGCAGAAGGGTAAAAATAGGTAGAAGGTTAGGAATGATGTTGTTGAAGTTACTGTTTACATGGTTGTTATAGTAATATTAATATTACACAGAATTTGAGGCAACATATTACGCTCTCTCTCAAAGGAACTCACAATCTAATGCCCCTACCAAAGTCATATGTCATTTTTACAGTCTAAGCCAATACAGAGGGAAACCAGTTAACATAACTGCATGTTTTTGAAAACCAGAGTACCCAGAGGAAACCCATGAAAAACATGGGGAGAACCTGCAAACTCCATGCAGATAGTCCTGGCAGAGATTAAAGCCTGGGACCCAGTGCTGCAAAGGCCAGAGTGCTAACCACTGAGAAACCGTGCTGATTTTAATTTAACATTAATTATTTGTTGTTTATTATTATTTAAATTTGTAATTAAAGACCTAGGGGCCATTTAACTAATATTGTTGTTGTGTATTCAGGAAAAGGGGGAGGGGAGTAAAGATTACTGAATGTGGTTCTCTGCCCTGTCACAGTCATGGATATGTGGTGGTATAGCACTTGGTGGTGATATCATTCCCGAGCTTGGCATGATGCGGCTGGGAGCATACATGTCTTGGTGGAGCAGACTCAAAAAGGGTTTATTAGAAAACCAGATTATAATGTTTGGGAAAAAATGTTAAAATTATATGTTTAAATGATATTTAATTTTGGTTGGGTTATTGGGTTAATATGTCACATTTGGTTTGTTATTGGTGTTTTTTTATATGCTTATTTAAATGGTTAGTTTATTAGTGTATCCAAAGGCCTACAGGCCATTTAACCAAAATTTGGTGTGGTGTATTTTTGTTACAAATAAAGACATGTAAATTAAAAATCAAAATGCAATGAAATAATATAATTACGACACATATTTACTCCACCAGATTATATATTTTTTCAAAGTAATTTTAATATACTGTCCATCTGCAATCCCCTTACATCCAACATGTCCAGTTTAGGAGATCTGGTGGCCACTTTTATTGACTGCTGTGTATTTTTGTACACTTAGTTAGGTTTGCATTCAGCCATATATATCGACAAAAGACTTTGAGGCCGCTGAGGTAATTTCTTATAAATTAATTTGCTTTAGGGCCACCAAGAGGGTAAACCCAAGGACATACTTATTTGCTAAAGTAATTGATATTATAATCCCCTTTTTTACTAGAAAGCTTTTAACACTTTTTTTTTTTTAACATTCAAATTGTATTGGTCATCCAACCAGAAAATTTATACCGTATTCTTCGCTCCATAAGATGCACTTTTTCACCCCAAAAGTGTTTTTTTTCCTCCTCTTTATCTAGCATCTTATGGTCAGGTGCGTCTTATAATGCAAAAAAAATACGTTGTTGCTTTAAACATTAAGAACAAATGAGTAGTAGGGTTGCCACACAAGTTTACAACCTATCAAAAATAGTAAGATGAACAGTTCTAAAACAGAAGATAATTGTAACAAAAAAGGACAATGGGCATAGTGGAATGGGAATATCAAGTCTTTTAATAGTGTACAACTACTGGTTAATAAGATTCTTTTAAGAAACTGAGTACCTAAAGATCACCCAAAATATCCATGTTAGATGCAATTTATCTATGGTATCCAAACCTATTGCTTTAATTTCCTCTATTTAATGTATTTCTTGAACCTTGCTTAACCAAGATTCAATGGTTGGTATTGTCTGGGTGTTCCAGTATAATGGAGTTAGAACTTTAGCTGCATTTATTATTATTCTTATTATTCTTATTAATAAACTTTTTTTTTTACAAAAAAATTTTACAAAATAAAATTTGTATTGCGTCAACATATTATGCAGCACTTTACATTAAATAGGTATTCTGCATATGAGCAAAACAGGATGGAAGAGAAAAAGGTATACAACGGTGCCTAAAATAGGCCTAGTTGTTTGCATCACCAGTTACCAAAAATGGGTAATTGGTGGGCATTCCCACCAAATATTTTCCAAGGTTTCAATATTTTCCAGACATCTTCAGCAAACATCTGGCCAGGGAACCACCTATGATGTTTATTTGACATAAGAAGGTTTGACATATGAATCCATAGAGAAAGAGCCAAGTGATAAGCAAAGAAGATGAACCCAATATTTTGAAATGTTTTGGCATTCCCAATCCAAAACCTTTGTGAGTGTAATAAATCATTAACATTTTTTATATCATTGGTACATGTATTTAAGAACCTTCTTCAGAGCCGTAATATTGCTTTCAATTGTCTTTTTTACAAGATTGTTAAGTCCTTAGATATTTTCAAGTATTGTCTATGTATCAGAAGCTGATAATTATTGTTGTACCTATTTAAGGAAGGGTGGAATCATATGTGGCAAATATACTGTGCCAAAATATGTGTGTGGTAAAGAAGCAGATGTAGAAATGTATAGTTGCAAAATGTAACAGGTGTAGCTCAATTGAACATCTACATTTATAAAGGAGAATGCACTACTTAGGACAGGTGGAAATTATATGAAACCTAAAAAATCATTCTAAATTATAGAAGTAAAGAATAAAAATAAAAGGAGAGGAAAATACAGGCATATGCACAATTGCATGTAAATGTACATACCCACACTTGTTTTGGGGTTCTGCAGCCTCTCAGCTCAAATTGTGAGAGTTTCAGAGAAGAAGGTGAATTCTTACCTTAACCTCCTCTCCTCCTCCTTTTTGCAATACAAAGGCAAAGATCAACGTTAAAGGAGGAGAGGATTTTAGCTCCCTATCCCATATTTCATCTCCTCCCCTCCTGGCGATAATAACTAGTAATTAAGAAACCCTTTATACATGATATACAGTACATGGACCAGACTTTAAGGCCAATAGTCAAAAAAATGCCAACCCTCCTCATAACATGCTGTTGTATAGATCGGGGCTGGTATTATATTGCTTCACAGCTTTTTAGGGTTTTGCAACAACAAAGTTTTAGCTGTATCAACACAATAAAAACCCTTTAAATATTTCCATTTAATATGCAAAATAAGTAATTGAGAGTTTTAACATGCGGTGAAAATCATATTTCTAGATTCAATTCATTACAGACAAAATCCCAACCATTGACCATTCTCCACCAAGTTTTAAAACATATTCTGAACACAAACAATTTAACTTTGACCTACAGAAAAAAGCAATATTTTCTAATTATTTTTTTTTTTTTTGCTTTTGAAATATTTCCATGGGTGCACAGAGTTGTTTGGATAATTTAGTGCCAATACTATGTTTAGACTTTGCAAAGTATCATTAAATTCTAACATCAAATTTACTATTTTGTCAAACACACCCATGTGTTTTTCCTTCTTTTTTTCATAAATGAAGGTTAAGCTTACTATTAGCTGATTACAGTATACAATAAAAGGAATTTATTTTCCCAAAGGCGTGTTTTTTTGACAAGCTGGTGTATTCAGGTATGTGCATGGCTCTCCTAAACGACATCTCCCACTTCTACCTTCCACCTTAATTCTTATGATTAGGAACATAAATAATAGTCAATACAAATCAATGATGCACTAATTCAGGGTATTTATAACTTATGGCGCAAGTGCCCTGAGACACCACTGTGCTAGGATTAACTCATTTAAGGGCGGACTGGGGGCCTGCCTGCTGGCCCGCCCTTACCACTATACTACAACCATTCATATTTACTGTAACATCAAAATAATTCCATAACCAACTTTAACTTCTAATAACCTTACAAACCCCTCATATCTACTGTATATATCTACAGGACGTTTTCTTCATTTGCTCACTCTACTCGAACACTCTCTTACAATAGATGACAACTATCTTTAGTGAAGATTGTCTTTGAACGCTTTAAAAGGTACCGGATTAGCCATTTACTGAATACCCCCCTTTAAGAGATACCCTTTAAGTAACCCTCTAAAACCTTTGTATACTTTGCTTACAGATTAACCTACTCATAGGTTCACTTTTGTCCTTATATGTCCATTTGACAACTAACCTTACTTAAAGCATTCTCCCAAGAATTACAAAGTATGATGCTCATAATTATCCTTATTTTTTAAAGAAATTATAATATACTCAATACCAATAATTAAAAGTAGTTGCATTCATCATTTTTTATTTCATTTATTAATAGAATCTTTTGTACCAACAAATGTCAACCATACCATTCACTCTCAATAATACAAACAGACAAGGTATGCCATCTTGTTGATAGTGTGTGATACCATATTTTTTTTATCATAGATATGTTGGGAAGCCATATTATCTCTATACAACCACATCTTCCAATAATACATTTATAAATTACTGTAGGTTTATCATCATTTTACTTTTTATAAATCTTATATCATTCATTAAACTCCATGTTTATTACGACAATATTTTTATTTCCCAAAGTTTTTAGCCAAACCGATCATGCAGCTATTTACACTCAAGTGAAAGACAATCTCTGGATACTTCAAGTCCAAATAAATGACATATCTTTCTCCTCGAACCTTCCACTCCACTGGCATCCATGTAGAACTCACTTTAATCCTATTTTTCCCTTTTTCCGAATTATATTGTTACTATTACCATTTGCATTTCCGTTATTTTACTTCACTACTAACATGTTGATTATTATCATTGGAATACCTACCTTGTACCACTTAGAAATATACTGCCTGGCTTTTTTGATGTTCTTATCCACAATGTACTAAGTAAGTCACTTTTATCTACAGTGTCCATATATGCTGAATATGCTGAAATGTCAAGCTGACACTAATATACTATATTGCTACCGTTTTTAAGGTATCCTACCCCATGAGGAAGCCCACTGGGCAAAACGCGTCAGACTGAGACCCTAGTCTAAGCATTGAACATCTTATTAACACTAATAAGGTTTGGCCACAAGGGTCTACAATGAGTTGTAAGGAACCCCACTCTTTGTATCCTTTTTGAAGACATTTCCTTGAGGGGAACTATATGTCTTTTGATGAAGTGTAATATTTTTTTACTTTTTGTTTTTGACTTGGTTTATAATAAATCATTTTAAAGATTTGGACCAATTTGGCTTTATGGCCCTCAAAATACGTCAAATATGAGTGCTGCATCCACAGCTCTACTTAAAGCCATACTATTTCTAAGCGAATATTCTACAAAATGTTTAATGGTGGTGGAAAAACAATTAGCATAAATACATTGTGTCCCTAAGTACTTTGCCTATATCTTTTAATCACATGAATAAACATTACTACATAATTAATGATTCTTCATATAAAACTTTTTTTGCACCCAATAATGCCCCTGATTCATCATTAAAATCCGCGATCGCTGGAAGCGCGATAATACGCGCGACCAGCGATCGCGGATTACCGCAGTCCGGGACTCGAGGACGCGCGTACAATCGCATCCTGAATCTGCCGGCCGGATTTCTGCCATGCCTTTTAATGCATGATCGCCAGTAAAAAGCTGTCGGATAAGCGCGGCTCCGTGCGCGAGCTTTTCCGGTTGTTGAATAGCGCGATCGCTAATACGAATGCGCGACCGATAATCCGATTTTGCTTGATGAATCAGGGGCAATGTGTTAACTGACAATTCTGACCCTTTGAAGGGTTTATAGATGAACTGACCTTTCTTTCACTTTATAATTCATTATGTGCTGTGCCTGTTTTTCTGCTTTGAAAATTTCTATTGTTATATCTCTATTGTAACTAATGAAGTGTGACATGTATAACCGGATCTAAACTAAAACCTAAGTTAAGCAAACATGACAACTTCTTGCACGGTTGTCATGACTTTTACTTTGGGTAAAAATAACCACTATTCTTTTATACATACATAAAAGTAAAAGTCATAAGATGCCTCTGTTTTCCTCCATCAACAAATGTATTCTCTAACCCTTTTTTACTTGTTTCATGTTGTTACTGTTGTATTGCTTTTTGATCCTTTGCCTGTGGAAATATGTTACAAATGCAGTTTGCTTTATATTACAAATGGTGTGTTTCTATATTTGAATCAGGAAAATGTCATATCTCTGCAAAAAGACCACTACTCATATGTCATATGATGTCATTAGACACCATAAGACTTGAAGTAGGAACAAAGTAAGTGACAGTGGGTGGATACACAGGAGAGTGGGACCTAATGCTAGGGAAAGGAATATACTTTAATAAACTATTGTGCTACTCTGCATGAGAATGAAAGAGGAGGACCTTGGGAATGCTGGGTTTCTATTGAAGGAAAGAGGGTAAGATGTCAGGCCTCATTTGTTCCCCCAGTAGACATGTCTGTGTTTTACCCACAAATCAGGGTTTCATCTCTGCAGCATGCTCTCTGGGGTAGTGATTTTCCCTTTTTTTGTTCTCTAGACCAGATGCCATGTTCAGAACCCCCCACCTAAACAATATTCTGGGACACCACCCACCCTCCTCAAAAGAAAGAATCCATACCAAGAAAGACAAAAAATATGATGGCAAAGATATAATCAGTACCATCTCCCCTCCTATTGTGTGTTACTTCCCCACCTCCTAGATTGTAAGCTCTTTGGGTCAGGGTCCTCTCCTCCTCCTGTGTCACTGTCTGTATCTGTCTGTCATTTGCAACCTCTTTTTAAAGTAGAACGATGCGTAACATGTTGGAGCTATATAAATCCTGTTTAATAATAATAGTAATCGTTAACATCACAAGAATCTGCAACATAGAAAATTCTGCCACCAAGGAATCCACAATGTTCTATCCAAAAAACAATAATTGTTATTCAGGGGAAAGGTGATAATTATTAGTCACTGGACAGCAAATTCTTATCTTTACCACATTTTTCGATCACAACCTGTCATCAATGTACTGAAAAATGAGTATATTGTTATTTTTATTTTACAGCATCCATTTCCAGAATTTGCCTGCTAAGTGTCATCAAAAGCATACCCGAATATTGTTCATCAAAATGAGTAAGGCCTTTCCATATAAAAAATGTTACTACCTATTCTGATACCACAGTATAAATAAACATCACTGATGGCATTGCCAGTATCCACTATCACTACAAATGGATGCTTCAAAAAATGCTCTCTAGTCTACATTTGCCACCAATAAAATCTCTAGCTGCTCTTTTACCCAGTCACTGTCACTGTGCCATCCTTCTACAATACTGTGACATATTAACTGTTAAAGGGGATATAGCAGCAAAAAAAAACAAAAACAAAGAAAAAAACACTTATCTTTACAGGTGCAATGTCGTAAATCCCTCTGCCATCCTAATCTAGTTTGTCCCTCGTTGTTCCATCTTCCTACTTTTTAAGTGCCGCCATCTTCTTCCTCTTTTTTTGGATTTTTCTTTCTATGTCACTCGATCTAGCACTACGCAGGTGTGAGAATGGGTGCTGCACCGTGCAGAAAATGTAAAAAAGTGCCGATCTCACTACACATTTGGGTTTTCTATTCAATGTTTGCTACCAAGGCGGTAAAGTATTGAAACAAAATGATATTAAAAAATATTTAAAAAGCACATTTTCCCTTTTATAACAGGGTTATTCACCCTTTTATATAAAGTTAAAAAAATAGAGTGATAGGTCCCCTTTAGGGTTTTGTTGAGATCAGATCCTTGGCCCTAAAAGAAGCTGCTTGACCTATTTTAGAGCTATTTCCAAGGTTGTATTACTTTACCAAATTGTAATAGGCAGTCAGATCTTGGATGGTTTGGGGGTTACTCAACAAAGCCAGAAATAGGCTTCTTCAAAGGGTTTTACACTTTATGATGAGTTAGAAGGGAAATAACCTCTTCAAATTGAACAATAATTTATAAATGTGTTTGTGTCATAGCTAATAAATAAAGCTACAGCTAAAAACTTCCATACAAAAAATTCCAAAAACTATATTGTGTTTAATGTCTAAATACTTCTCTTTGTTCTTGACCAGCAGTATTTGTGCAAATATGTCAAAATCAGCTTCATTTATCAAATAATACTGGAGATCGCACCAACATATTTTATTATTGGAGGATAGAATAATGTGCCCAAAAATGTCAGTTTGTAATGGTTCACAATCCTTTATTTAGTGTTACATAATGTTTTTCTATATTCCTGCTGTATTGCTGTAGCAATGTTGTTCTACAATATATTTAGTGTGAGGGTTGACCAAGGTAATTTTCTGCAAAATCTGTTCAAATATTTATTGTTGTAGGTCCATTTTAGAAAAAGAAAGAAAGACTGGATATCCAAACCTGGTGCTGTTGGTGAGCAGCTTTTGGTATCCTATGTAACACCCCTTTGATTTAGTGATAAACAGGTTTAGAATATCTGATGCAGAAGTTGACAACCCAAAAACGCATCAGTTAAGGCGGAAGAGACCATCCAGGTCATTTCCATACAATAATTGCCTGTCAAACAGTTATTTTATGATTGTTAGGAGTATGTAGATACTTTAATGTCCACAGTCTGGGAATACTGGGAAGACTATTTTTGATTATATGAATGTCAAATGAAGCATGGGAACGACTGACATATTGATTGAACATGGCATACATGTTTTTCTGTCAACCACAAGCTTCCTACTGTATAAGCCTTTTTAGCTTGCTTGTAAAATAGCAGAACTTTTAATTAATGTAACTGCACAGCTCTATTCCCTCCTAAATAGTGATTAAAAAAAATATTAGGTAAATATTGGGGAGAACTTTTATTGGTGTCTGTTGTTCTCGGTTGATAATGCCCTACACAATCAACATGAAAATAAAAGTGCTTACAAATATTTTATTTTCAGATCTCTGTGGTTAAAGTGAACCATATGTAGCCTATTGACCGAACATGCTTCCCACCTTATAGGCCACTGCTCTGCAGAAACAGCAGCATCAAAACCAGCTCCCATTGCTATTTGATCAGATTTTGACCTAAATCTAATTTATTATCGACTGACGCACAGTGATATTCCAGGAAAATGATTGATATCAAGCAGGGAGACCATTTACCTGGTTATGCACAAATCAAATTATTGGTTTATTTTAAAGAGGGCCTCACAATTGGTATTTGTTGGTGAAGTGTCTGGCAACATTTACCCACCTGTTATACAGACTAGTACACCTAGGTTTTAGAGCAACCATTCTATCCCTTAGAAGGCCTTAAAATTATATTTAAGTCTTGAGGAACCCCAGCAAAAACCAGTGTGTAATCAGTGTCAGTGGTAAAAAAAAGACTTTTACATTGGTGGTCAACTTAATTTACAATTTAAAGTACCATTGGTGCATGCAACTGCGATCAGTCAACCACAGCTTAAAGAATGCTAAAAGCCTCTGGAGGAGCCATGGTTGAAAAAGCTGTTCTAGAAATGTTATTGTAAAAAGGTGAAATATACCAACCACTCTGAATAATGAAATGTTATTTCACAATGTTCAATCCAATAAACACTGACAAATATGCACTTTCATGGGTAAGATTTCATTTATCATGAACAAATTCATATTCCTCCATACCATAACTAGTTCTCTGTAAGGCCAAGTTTAATTGTAAATTTTAAAGTTTAATAAAACAAATGCTAAATAAAAAACTTAAGGAGTGTAAAATTATTTATTGGAAGTAGATTGATCTTAATTTTTACACATATCTTTACAATTCTTTATCATTTTCACTTGATAGATGTTGAAAACAGTTGCAAGTACGTAAGTCCATTCTTTTCATTGATTTGTCCATAGCATAAATAAAGGTGCAATGTAGTGAATTTGCTCTATGGTGGGTGAATGCTGATATGTTTCCCTAGGAGTGCAGAGAAATAGAAACACCTCTGTATAAAGAATATTTGGCAAACATAAAGCAGAATTCCAGATAATAATAAAGAACCAATAAAATATTAAATAGCAAATACAGCCTTTGCTGAACATAAGCTGTAAATAGAGGTGAGTGAATGGAAAAACACCAAATTAGATTCAATTTGTCTGAATATCAGAAATTCTGAGTCGGGATCTCAGTCATGCTTTACTAGTTAGTGACAGGTATAGTAGGGCTCAGCCAAGCCAGATCTTGGAATCTGCTCTAATTAAGCAACCACCATGTGGGATCTACTAAGGGATCCATTTACTTTAAATTTTTTTGTAGGCTTTAAATAGAGCAGAGACTATACTTAAAATCATCCAGCGCATCCATCTTGCTCTTCAATATACATAATATATGATTTTAGAAGCTGTACAATTTTGCAGTCTTACCTTCTATACTAGGAGTTTATCACAACAAGTTCCTAAAAATAAAAATAAACATAATTTTAGTTTCTACAAAATACACAAAAAAGCCAAAATTTAAATTACTTTACCTCGGCCCCACCCACACTACAGAAACATCTTTTCTAAAATTTGATTTTGATACTTAATTCAATTATTAAACAGGGTGAACCTATTTAGTCCCAGAGCCTTTTTCCTAATGTATCCCCTTGACTCTCAGAGTGCTTTTTGCATTTTGAAGTAATAGAATCTTTTTTAAATATTTTTATTACCCGTATTACACAGTATTTATATAGCTTGAATGTGGTAATAAAGGACTGCAGGATAATAATTAGAATTACTGAAATACCAAAGAAAAGGGAAATTTAAAATTAAGGATTTTATTTTCAGTGAACACAGCTTTATCATTTTCACTGAAATTCACATCAATAGTACATCAATAGTTAGTATGGTATTAGGAAAAATAAATGTGCAGGAAATCAACATTTGTCTAAAGATTTTAAATCAGAAAATTTCTTATGACTTGAAGTTAGGTAAATATGTTTTTTATATATTTATATATAAAAAGAAGTCATAAGAGACCAGATCTAACTCCCATTATTCACTTTGTGAAGTCATGGTCATGAAAAATTTCCCAAACTTACAGCAATACCCCATAATTTAGTGCTCCTGTACCTATCCAACCTGCTACCCCTGTAACACATAATAAAATAAAAATAAAATGCTATTAAAAGAGGTTCATTTAATTATAATTTTCAGCTATACTTACATCAATTATGTCAACTTCTCCACCATTAAAGTCCATGTTCATTAACTTTGGAAGAGGTATTCCATTCCCTACAACAGCTAGGATTAATGAATAGAAGCACAGGGGTAAGATAAATACATTGTAAACTGTATTACAAAGTAATAGGTTATAACAATATTTGAAATTATACAAAGACTAGTACCTATATATGTATCCAATTGGGGATATTCTTTTGTCCTGGTTATGATTGTTACCAAGAAAGGCACACACATCCAAAATTTAAGGACTCAGTTTTAGCACAACATCTGACCAGCTATAGTTGTTAATTGACCATAATTGGTACATATAATTTTGGGCCTCATCTATTGAAGTCATCAGATAGTTGAAACAATATACATTCCTAACAATGAGCTTCTCCTATTTGTTTTTTATCAATAATTGCAAGAAAAAAAAAAAACAATGTCTGTTGGCCATACAAAAATCCCTGTTATATCTCTAATTGCAATTGTCCACGTTTAAATTGTGTGATACTTACTATTAATTGAGGGTAGAAAAGCAAGGGTGAAAATGTTTCCAACAAATCCTTCTAGTGTAGAGACCTAAAAAATACAAATGAATAGACAGCTGTCTGTATCCTGAGATCAAAGCATAAACAGCAGGACAGGAATTTCTCTAGGCAATATATTCTGGGTGTATAAAGTTACACTTTGATGTGACTTTTAAGAAATAATTTCAAATTTGCTTGATAGGTTCACTGATAAAAGTGTATCTTCTCCAGCCTTGGACAGTTTTAATAAATCAAACCCTTTGAGTCAATATCTTTTAAAAAAACAATATTTTGTACAACATTAAAAATGATACCCAAAGCACTCTGAGTTAGCTAGAGAACAGCACACTACACACAGCTAATTCCTTTATTACAATGAGTGGCAAATGGTGTGGATATATATATTTGAATTTTATGCCACTGTCCTTATACTTACTAAATGTTTTTATTTATTGCACAGCAAGTAAAAGTCTCACAGGCACCTCAGCACAAGGAATTGATTTGGAATGCTAAAACTATTTCTCACGTATGCTTTTTCTGCACACATTGGCTGTGGTTTATTAAAGCTTTTTAAGACTGGTAAATACAGACTATCATGGGAGAACCTGGGTGATCCAGTAAACCTTGAATGGATTGAAAAAATTTCCCAACTAATAGCAAATTATTTTTAAGAAATCTGTTTTTACGGACACACGGCTCCCGGTGCATGCGCGGTCCGGAGTCCTTAAGTTTAGTGGTCCAAAGGTCTGAAAAAGTTGGGAACCACTGATATAGAGAGAAAGATTGGTAATAAGTAATGCATTCAATTACTATGTAAATGTAATTGGCAAAAAAAAATATATAATATACAATTATGTTGTAATAATGTGGTTGGTATGGTATTGGATACATAATATATTTCTGGTCATACCTTTCACATTACTGTGTCAGAATGCCTAAAAAGTGTATAAACCAACATAATATTAATATAACTGATTTAAATATTATAATTTGTATTCATCTTCAACCAACCACTCTGAACTAAAGTTTATATCACATTTTTAGTTACCACCTTCATACCTTCTGTCTCTGATCAGTGTTTAATTGAACAAGACCGTTCTCAAGTTACCATCTCCATTATTTAAACCTGTTTGTTTCTAGAGTAATTCTGAAACAAATTCTGATCTAATGGAATGCTTGAACACTACTAATGGACCATCATATTGATCATATTGTAAGTGTGTTTTTGATTCTCTATTAAAACTTTTTTTTTCCTTTTTTTTGTTGTTTGTATTACCTGCCTATTAGACTAACTTGCAAGTACCTTTTTTCTTTTTTCTGTTTGTACTCTTTAACTATTATAATTATCTATCATCATTAAAATTCATGATATACTTTCAGCATGGGTAATTGTGAATCTATCATCATCTGTATCATTGTTATAATATTATGTATTTTCCAATCTTGTGCGATTTATTTGATTACTTAAACATTGAACTTTGCTTTATTATACAGTTTGAAAAGTTCCCTGAGGAAGCCTGATGGGCAAAACGCGTCGGAATTGAGACAAATACCTTTCCTAAAAATAAGAAATAGTCAGGTGGCTCTTTTAGTTTATCAGACATTCTCCTTTGTGTTTTTGCATAGGAGAGCCAACCTTATATTGTTTTCATTGTTAATTTTGTATTGCCTCAAATATATGGTATGTAAACACTCATACTAAATATATTTTGAGGTTTAGCCACTCAAAACCCCAGTATTTTCTCTTTCTTTTTGTTTTATTTATTTAGAATAAAAGTAATATATGTAGAATGAATAGGTAGGGATCTGTAGAATGTAATGGAGAGTTTAGAAATCAGTATTGATACACAAGAGTGCAGGAGGTTAGTAGTATATAATGCAGAAAAGAGAGGTCATATAACATATTCAATGCAGAAAGCACAGGAATAAATAATGCAGAGTGCAGAATTAGTTACACAAAGAGCTGTGATTCGGAACAGGTAATTCAGAAGTCAGGAATACAAAACATGTTTTGCCTGAGTAAGGGTGGTATTGACCCCAGATGCTCTTACTCATAGGGCCTGATTTATTAAAGCTCTCCAAGGCTAGAGAAGATACACTTTCATCAGTGAAGCTGGTTGATCCAGCAAACCTGGAATGGATCTGGTCAATGATTCAAAATATTTGCTATAAAATAGCAAATTACTTTGAAGAAATCCAATCCAGGTTTGCTGGATCACCCAGCTTCACTGATGAAAGTGTATCTTCTCCAGCTTTGGTGTGTAGCAATTGCATGCAAAATACATAACAGATATGAGATAGAACCCAAAACATATATAAAACATATATACCTAACTACAAACATATAACTAAATAACTACAAACATATACATTCTATCAGCAAAACAGAGTATTCCAGTGATTCATATTTTAAATTAGGATTGTTGCTCAACCTTTTGGCTGAATAGAAGGATGCCTGCTATTATTAAATGACATTTACTACACCTACCATATAACAGTAAATATATTTACCATGTTAAAAAGCATTCAGATCCACTACTCTTTTTTCAAGTTTGTTATGTTTCAGCCTGATGCTAAAATTGTTTAAATTAAAACGGTCCCCATCCAACCTGACTGAGCCTGAGAGGAACTGCCGAAAAGAATGGCAGATGTACCCCAATCTAAGCATACAAATCTTGTTACATCCAACAAAAACAAAGGCTGTAATTGCTGCCAGATGTGCTTCATGAGCAAGTAAAAGGTCCAAATACTTATGTAAATGTTCATACTTCAGTAATTATTTTTAATAAATGTACATTTTTTATATTTTAATTTTAAAATAATTTTAATTTTAAAATAATAATTTTAATTGTCTAGAACTTTTTTTCACTTTGTCATTATAAAGTACTGAGTGAATATTAATGAGAAAAAAATGACTGTAGCAAGTTGTAACATAAGAAAAAAAAAAAATCAGAATATTTTCTGCATTTACCAGTAAACATCCGATTCTCAAAACAATCGTAAATCCAAGAATGGCAATCACTTGCAATCATGGAGAGTGGAGCGTCCTGGGAAAGTTTTCATTTATTTAAATAAATATATTTGTACTAAAATTAACCAATTTATTAAAAATAAATTTGAAGTTTTATTGTTAAATCATTGAAGACCAAAATGTCTTGGAGTTGCTGTACTCATAACAAAAAAAATATTGGAGTGCAAAGGGTTAAATTAAGTAAATTGGAAACAACAAATTCATAAAATGGTAAAGTAAAAATAGTTATTCTAAAATTTCCTGATAAGAAGAGGAGTAGCTGTTGACACTGTGGAGTGGAGTAGAGCACATTGACTGAAAGTGTCACCTGGTGTTTTGTTTTGGCATGTTTACATGTCACCGCTTTGGGTGGCGGCATTCGCGTTGTGGGCGGTGGTTGTGGTGTGTGCACGCAGGTTGGGTCCATGCATAATTACATGCTTCACAGGTGACACTTTCAGTCAGTGTGCTCTACTCCACTCCACAGTGCCAGCAGTCAGTGTGCTCTACTCCACAATGCCAGCAGCTACTCCAATCCATATAAGGAAATTTTAGAAAAACTTTTTTTAATTTACCATTTTATGAATTTGTTGTTTCCAATTTACGTCATTTAATGTCTTGGAGTGCAACCCTTTGCACTCCAAGACATTTTGGACTTAAATAATATGACAATGAAACTTCAATTTTATTTTTAATAAATTGGTTAATGTTAGTACAAATATACATTTACTTAATTAAATGAAAACTTTCCCAGAGTGCTCCACCCTCCATTATTGCAAGTGAATGCCATTCTTAGATTTACAATTCTTTTGAGAATCGGGGTTTACTGGTATATTCCCATAACACAACTGGCAGATTGTGTATATTATTACACCACTGTACTCTGAGGTCATCTGGTGGTGAGTTATGGCAATGACGCCACCTTGTACTGAAATAATATCTCTGTGTGTCCCTCTGGCGGTTGTGGTGTGTGTGCGCAGGTTGGGTCCGTGCATATTTACATCCTTGTTTTAGTATATAGGATATACACACACACACACACACACACACACACACACACACATATATATAGATGGATATATATATATGTATATATATTTAATTGTTAGGTTCTGATCATTATATAAAAAAGAAATAAAAAATATACTTTTACTATAAACTTTTTTTTGTTGTGAATTGTCACACTTACTTCAAAACGCCCAACTGAAGATGAAATGATAGAAAGATGAGTGCTGAGGAAAGAAATAAAATGTTAGTTGATTAATTTTTAAATGAAAACTTGATTTTAATAAACTTTTACTGTAAAAACAGCACATTGTTGATATTTTAAGTGCACACTTTAGGGGCTTTTACTTTATAAAAAGGGAATCAGAGAATCCCTCAAACATTCCCTTGTGGGAATCTTCCAGGCGTAATGGCAGTAATTGATTTCCACCAGGGAATGTTTTATAAATGCCTTGATGAATGGATAGATGTCACACTGGAGAAATGAGCATTGGTAGGCAGATTGCATTTGGATGCAAACCACCCTAGATATTGTTCACATGTGATGCTGAGCCACAAAGGATGAAATCCAATGAATGAAATGAGGGTCAGGAACTGTCAGGGAGGGAAGAACTGAACAGTAAACAGTAAAAAGAAGAATTCTGTAATGCAATTTTTTTTAACAAGTTGCATTTCTTTCCCATAAAAAACAATACTTAAACCAAATGTTTTACCTTTCTACAGACATGGAAATCTTTAGTTTATCTCCTCTAACTGAAAACTGGGCTTGTAATTGTGCATCCTGTGGAAAAATAATAGCAATATATAATATTAAACTTAAATAATATTAAACTTATTAACTTTTGGTACTTTTGTAATATATATATATATATATATATATATATATATATATTTATATGCATAATATTATGAATTAAACTAATACCAATATAAACTAAAAAAATATAGCATTTAAAATTATTAGACAAGCCATTTTGTCATTATATGTTATTATTTTTTTTTCAACTGTCATTGTCACCTTGAATATATATTGATTACTAATCCTAATTTTAAAACTAAGGGAAGATTTGTTTTTATCGGTTGAGCTGTATAGATACTTCCAGCTGCATTATTATTTACTTTAGGAAGGAAATGTCTTTTTAGACAAGAAAACATGGACAATAGATCCATTGTAATGCCAAGCTGGATAAACTACAGTGGAATTTATTTTTAAGTCTTTTTGGAAAGTTGACACTGCCTGTGGATTTTTTCAAGTCAGCAAGCTGTCATAGTGTCCATTCAGTCTTGAATAATACTGATACTAAGCTGACTTGTCCGAATGCAGGTGGCAAATACTAGTTCCTAGGAAAAGAAACTTAACCTAAAGAAATAGCATGCTGTCCATAAACTCATCTATATCTATTTCTATCACATACTTAACACAGGTGTTTCCCTTTCTAAATATTCCCCTGCAATTTATTGACATTTTATTTTGGATTTTTCCCCCATAAAAAGGTGTAATGTATCACTCACCACGCCAAGGACACAGAGAGGCGTCAAGGAGGCGTCCACATTAGAGACATAGACTTCTGTTCTCACAAATAATTGTACAATGCCCTTCTTATTCTGCAGTTTTACCATTGGAGCTGAGGGAACAGAAATCTTCATCACTAGTGGTCTTTCTTCTTTATACATAGCAGCAACCTGGATTTAAATTTAAAACAAATTAGTTAAAATAAGTCAGCAATAAAATGCAATATCTAAAATTGTGGCAGGGTTACAGTGTTCTGCATGGACTTGTGATGTGTAGGAAACTATGTCAGGCTTTTACAATAATGGGGCCTGGAGTACAGGTTCAAAATTAGTCCAGGCACCAGGGAAATTTGTGTTTGCCTGGGTTTGCTCCCAAAAACATGCTAGTAGGTATATTGGCTCCACTGCCCCCCACCCACCTCCAATTGGCCTTTGACTACTGCTAGAATGATATGTTGAGGCTATGTGAACACTTGGTCACAGTGGAGAAGTGGGGAAGAAATGTTTTTCTTTATGGGAGTTGGAATATCTCCAAAAAGCCACCAAAAAGCCACCAAAAGCCACAAAAACATTTTTAGGAGGATGTTAAGAATCAGAAACTCTTTCATTTCTGTATTACTATACATATATTTTTGTGCAAGGAGAAAAGAACCAAATGCAGATCATGTCCACATTTTTTTTTAGTACTGTAAATGTCAAACACGAAAAAAAACATATGTTCAATGTTTTTTGGGGGTTCCAATGGTCTTCCTTCATCAGAGCTTTGTAGTTGAAATAGGTTTTTACTGGACAAGCAGAATTAAAAACTGAGGGGTATGGGATCACCAAGCATGGGGTTTGAGATCCATTCAGAAGCCATTTTAACCATTTTCTGGAGGAACCCCAAAGCCACATTCTCGATGGTCAAATACCTCTTGTTTAATTAATTCAGATCAAAACAAAAACTTGAAGTCCCTGCTTTATATCTTTTACTTAATATGGGAGTATAGGTTAAATAAAAATACATTTAATTTAGCTCTGACCTTTGGGATGACTCCAGAAAGAGCTTTTGTTGTCAGAGGTGGAACTCCAGGTATCTAAAAACAAGATATACTGTTATACAGTACAGTAATCCTTCAATACAGGAGGCTTATTTCACAAGGCAAAAACAATATGTAAACATGTATATTTCTGCTTTATTAGCTTTGTGAGTTTTAGTGAGAAAAACTTGTTAAGTATATAAAGATAAAGAAAGATTGCACACAGAACAATGGAAAAAAACATATATCTAATAAAGGAATAATGTAAAGTTGTTAATAGAGCCAGCCATTTCCATGTTCTTTGCATGTACCTCCCCAATAAAATGCAGATGTTTATATATAAATACACATCTCCGCAAAACATGCACATTTCTTTATGTTTTATTTCTTCAAACATGCTGCAAATGCAGAAAACTTTTTGTGTGCCAAGAATAATGGATGCTGCTGCTTATTTTGTGTTACAAAGATCACTGGACTTTTTCATCTCCACAATTTTTGCCCTTTTAATGGTATATTAGCAAAACCAAAAGGGAACAAATAAAAGACACATTTCTCGTGTCTTTCTATTATAATATAGTCATATATATTTTAGGCTATCTGTATCATTTGAATTGTCTAAATGTTGGTTTACTTTAAAACACGTGTTTTATTTTTACAATATTAGGTATGGAAAACTCCTGTTCACAGATGGAAATGCCCCAAAATGGAATGACTATGTAGAAACATTTTGCATTGAGTTTCTGACTTTTATTAAAGCTTTCCAAGGCTGGAGAGGATACACTTTCATCAGTGAAGCTGGGTGATCCAGAAAACCTGGAATAGATCTGGTCCATGATTGAAACATTTGCTAACAAATAGCAAAAGACCTTCAAGAAATTGATTCCACATTTGCAGGATAACCAGCTTCATTGATGTGAGTGTGTCCTCTCCAGCCTGAGGTCAGCCTGGTAAAAGAGCTTTACTGCAAATCTTTGCAGAAATACAGCCATTAGATTGTAGGCACACAATTGCCTAGGCTCAGGATGTCCAGGCACAATCATAGAAGCATTACACAGCTATTTTTATTTTGTAAGAATTCAAATTAATAGGTAAGGTTTTTAGGCAACTGCTTAGACATAATTAACATTTACAGATGTTACTTTTACTTTGGCAAATCCTCACTTTTTGTGACCAGGTCTTCTTTAGATAACTCACAAGCCATCAGAGGTAGTTCTCAAAATGAGTAAATAAATACTTACATCTCCATTTGTTACTTCGAGATCCATCAGACCTTCTTTCTGTAGAGCAGTGAGGACACAGCCCAGGAAATTGGCGGACAAACCAAGCTGGCTTTCAGATGCTTCTTTCATTGGTGGTAAAGAAATGGGTTTTTCCAAGTGACCAAGTGGATAATCAATTAGACCACCACCCAGCTGACTCACTACTGTCTGTGGAGAAGCAAAACAATACAAGCTTTATATATATTTATATATTTTATTATTATTATATTATATTTTTCTAAAGGTATTAGTTGCACACGATTTGCATTGCTAATTCAATATTTTTAATTTGGATAGGCAGCCAGCTCACCAGAACCAGCCGAATTTAATACACCTGAATCTTTTTTCCAGTGCAAAAATAGAAATAATATCTTTAAAGCAAGTAACAATTAAACAATGTAAAAAAGATGCAGTTTAAACTGGGCATTTGCACGCATATCCTCCAGTGAAAGGAGATCCTAGGGCATCTGCATATTATTAAGGGAACTTGGCAAACCAGACTGGAAACAAGCGGACAAGCATACAAAATATAGAGGATGATTTACTAAAGGCATTTAGACTGATTACTTAGCTTAGTTAATTCATTCAGCTTAGTGAATGCGGTGATAGTTTACTTTGCAAAGAATACCCAATCACATGAGCTAAAGTAGGATTTTTTCTTGCACATTATTGGGTGGCTAAAGTCAAAAGGCTTTATCCTAATCTGCTAAGTTAAGTGAAATACCCCCTTCAAGGCGATAACTCACATATTCATGTATTCTTTCAGTAAATCAACCACATAGTATGCATGTGTGTAGTCGTGAAAAAAAGAAGAGGGAGCACAGTACTGTAAATGTAAATGTGCTCGCCCCACTACACCCCTACCTTCCCCCAAAGTGATGTCAAATCCCAAAACCTCTCCCATCGCAAGTCTGAGCCTGAGATAGGGGAGTGGGCAGGTTGTGTTCAGAGGACAACCTGCCCACTACCCTGAGCCTGGTCGGTGCGCTCCCCCCCTCCTGAGCAGGGTGGGTCCTTCTCCTGACTCTGCGGGGGGGGGGGGGAGGACCAGCCAGAGCCGCGGACCACCAAAGAATTTCTTCAAAGAATAAGAGTGGGCACATGTTCCCACCCATGCTTGCCCCACTACACCCCTGATAGTATGTAAAATTTGCAAAAAAATGAATGCCTGTTTGAAACATGTTAGATGTGGTCGTCCACTTGGTGTTAACTGTCCTAAAGCTTGCTTAAGTATCCACCACTTGGGTGTTTATTGAATTTGTGCATCACTGTAAGATATTGTATTTATAAAACAGATGAAAGAGCCATGGTGGTGCACAGAGTGAGACTAGGCCATCCAAAAGTAGGCAGAACCATCATAAATTAGTAAACCTTTGCTTAAATAGGCAATCTTTTTAATGTTTTTTTATGATGATAATGATGATAACATTACTAATAAAGTTGATCTCTTACACAAGAATTTCTTTAATTAATAAAAGGCAAAGCCTTACTGCATTGAAGAATAACTTACATTCAAATCCAACTCAATGAACTGGCCAGTTACTATGGGAAGACTTGACACTGTATACTGAATACTTCCAACTAATCCAAGGGGAACAAGTGCTGCATGAAAAAATAAATTATTTATTTGTTGTCTAGATGTACTATATTTTTAGTTTGCAGTTTAAAAATTAAATTAATTAAGTATGATTACTGATTTAAAGAGGAACTGGAACTTTATAAGGTAAACACTAGTATTTTATGCATACCTGTTTTTCTTACTACTCACTTCTTATACCTTGTTCTGCACTGTATCTCTATATGGAGGTGGCTATCTTGGTAAAGACAAGTCTGTCTTTCATAATGTCAGACCCATCAGCAAGAAAAACAATAGGAAGCACTAAAATGTCTTCTGAAACTAGGTAGCATTGCCTTAGATTTCACACACATTTAAATAAAGAAATACAGCTATGAGCTTGTAGGCACATTAGTGCCTAGGCAACCTTACATACCAGGAGTATTTAAGATAACAACAGTGCAGTTTTTCGCTATGATAGGTCAAATCAAGTCCATTTTTTAAATAATAGCTAAAAATATAAATCTAGGTGGCTACCAATAAATGCTTACATTGAGGGAAATTTTTCATATGACCCCTTCAATGTAAGATTCTTTCCACAACAGACATACTGGTATCTGTTAAAGAAAGTCATCCTATTTAAAGTAGACATTTACATTTAATTATGATTGTACCCACTAACCTGGTTCTCTTGTAAGAAAACCCAACACCTAGTCTCTGTTATTCCCCATTGCTATCTTTACGTGAACCCCCTTCCATTCTTCTACATCCCTCATGCAAATAATAAAATTACAATAGCATGCATTGTTTCATTGAACTTACAGTTCACTGATAGTAGAAGACCATTGACCAAGTCTAGCACTATGTTCAACACCGGACACAGCTGTAAAATACAATTTTTGGCTAAATAATTTGTGGAAATGAGGTTGTTAAAGTTAAAGTTGTTAAAGTTGTATGCTAATGTATGCTATGACAAAACATTATAAAACCTTTAGTTTGAAACATAAATTATATTTTTGGCTAAATTATAGAAGGGAAGTACTGTACATTTTTGCTGTCTTGGCTCACATTAGGGAGATTTGTGGAGGATTTAAGGTTTTACCTTTTGTTCTAGATACACAATCAATAAAGAAAGTCTTGTCAAAATTAGGGAACATTAAGCCTTACTTGACATGAGAACAATTGGAATGTTTTTATTTTATTTATGTCCCAGTCACACTTGTAAAATTTAGAATTTTGCATTGAATCCTTTACCTGCAAGAACGGTCTCATAGACATAAATGAGGGACATGGATAACTTTAGATTTATCTTAATACCTACCACCTATAAATCCAAACTCTGATCAGCTACTCATACATTTTCCTTAAATCATTGCCATTTGCTGTGAGTCTCAAAATGTCTTAACATTACAATACAACCTCAGATAAACAACAATTACATTGTAACTTTATTTATTTAAAAATTGTCAAAATGCAGAAATAGTGTATGAAAAATGAAATATACCATTACCACTTCCAAAAGGTTTAGGAAGGTAACTAGTAGCCAGGTGCCACATTTTTAATGCATTTGATCAACTGATCATCAGGAAGTGTGACCAAGAAAAAATTTGGGAATCTACTGAATTCTGAAATGTGTTCATAAATTCCAAAGAGTAAAGACATCAATCTGGGAAGGGTATAAGGTGGATCTACAAGTTATTAAATCAGGAGGTGTTCTTAGTTTTTCACACATGACTTTGACATTTCACCTTCCTTTTTGTTAAATACATAATGAATCTGTTGTGTGTCGTTTTTAGCCTGAGGTTTGATGCAAACCATTTTAGAACCTGCTAAGGTGATTATTTATGTCCTGATACATTAAACAGTAAAATTTAAATAGGGTTTACTTATTTTTCACATAGGATTAGATAACATTTCCATTTTTAATTAACTTTAAAAGACCAAAACCAGGAAAAACAAAATAAGGGTCTTTTAATGCAACAGAGGAAATCATTTCTTTATGGGCTCTATTTATAAAACAAAGAATCTGACATTACCTTAAACATTGCATTGTGGGAATCAATTAATGCCAATAAAACACAAGGTTTTATCATCAGTGATCAGTAAAGTAACTTGGAATGGCTTTCTTAAAATCTCTTTTTATTTATTGTTTTGAATCCTCGATCAGATCCTTTTCCAGGTTTGCTGGATCGCCCAGCTTCACTGATGAAAGTGTATCCTCTCCAGTCTTGGAGAGCTTTCATAAATCAGGGCCATGGACCTGGAAGATTCCCACAATATAAATGTTTGAGGGAATGTCAGATTCCCTGTTTTATAAATAGACCCCATTGAAATACATTTAATAGTTAAAACTCAAACAATCTGTATTTACAATCAAATAAACAAGATATAGATTTACTGGTATAGAAAATTATTAAACACAAGCCAAAAATTGGTTATCCTTATGTGTGCCACAAAGTCCAAGCAACCCAGAACCTCAAAGGCTGAATTAGCATAAATTTAGAAAAAGTTGGTTGGTTGTTGGTTTGTCTGGCCTTGAGTATGAAGAGGATACAATACCTTTTTCTTTATATAATCTCACCACATTTTGAAGAATTGACCCATTTTGCTCATGGGCTTGATCCTTCAAACTGTACTAGGGATGTTTTTCTGGGCATAAATTGGAGGGAAGTATGGGAGGGATAACACTAGCTTATGATTTGCCTACATTTTAGAGTTAGAAATTGTGTGAACTGATAAAAAAGAATAGTGATAAAGAAGAATTGCTTATGATACAACTTCAGTCAAGTGTAACGGTTTCAGTAAAATAGTAATAGTAGTTGATGACATTCTTCATCTTAAAATATTTTTCAACATAAAAATGTATAACAAAATGAGCGTAGGCCAGGCCAGATCCTTACCAATCCTGGTAAAACACCTTGTAGAAGATTTCTGACAAGTCCGTCCAAGATCCCTGATAGCAGTCTAGGTAGAGATATATTTTTCATAAGGTCATTGGGATGCTAAAAATAATGACAAAGTATAAACATTTTTACCACTCACCCCCTTAGTAGTCGTATATTTATACCACCAAGTAGTGCATGGCAGTCCTCAATAACCAATCGAGGAACTCCTGAAGTCTCCTGTGTTAGTCTGGTTCTGGCTGTGATATTTACTTCAACCAAGATGTCAAGGAATCCTAACAGACTTAAAAATATAGTTTCAACATTTTAGCACTTTAGCATATCTAAACCAAGAACAAATGATTTATATATTGCAGCCTACAAGTCCCTAGATATTCAGTGGCAGTTTTTTTCCTTTTAAATAGAAGAAGATAGAATAGAAGAGAAATGGAGATGTTTTGTAGTCCAACACACTTCCGGTTTTAGAAGGACAACGCTCACTCACTTTACTGTATCTATGGGGGGAGTAGCATTGTCACCCTAGGATAAGGACTGCAGAACACAACTTATCTTCATATCTCTATACCATGATTCGGAGGTGTCCTGTAAATATAGTTCTGGGAGGGTCAACAAGTTATCATTGCTGTCTTTCATCATCTCCAAAATGCTATAAATACACTCATAAAAACCTCTATAAGGGAAAAAATAATATACTTACTTGTCCTCCAGCTTCCATGGTGTAGGGGGGTAATGTCACCTTTTACTGGGGAATAATGAGTACTCCAAATCTAGCAGGAAGATGCTAAAGCGCTATACTGGTAGCACCTTCTCAGTGAAATTTGGAGTGCTCTACATCCCCAAATTATGCTCGGAAACAGGATGATATTATGATGCCCAGGTACTGTGAGCGAAAGCAAACATGTTGAATATACTATCTAACTTTTTTCTTTTATACTTTTTTTTTTTTTTTCCATTTCAACACGAAAAAGGGGAGGTAAAAGGGTAAATAGCAAAATTGTTGTTTGTTTTTGGGATGCAAGGTTTCCTTTAATGATAACACATAGATTGAGTGTACAGGAGCTGGCCCACATTTCTAGTAGGTATTTTATTAAATTATTAGTAAGATTTACCAAAATCTGTTCAAATGTATATGTATTAGACTCAAAGTATCACATAGGAAAAGATCACAATATATTTAAATGCAATATATTAAAAAAAATCTCTCTTACCTGTTGCCATTAATTGCCACTTTGGTGTATACATTAAGATGAACACCAATACCTGGCAGTAGATGCAGAGAGACTTGTGGGAGTGTAAGGTCTATAATTCTTAGGCTGTTACAAATTAAAAGAAACATATATTGTAGAACAACTGATTAACCATGTGACATGATACAGATTTATTTACAATAAAATGTTAGAAAACACTATTAGAAAAATAGAAAATTGGCAAAAAAAAAAAATAAAACTTTGTAATATGAATACAAAGAAATCATACATAGTTCTGTATTTACCAGTGGGTACAGTAGACTTTTGTCTATAAGCTGCAGAGAGATAGATGCTGCTTTTCCTTTTTTTGTTCTTACAGGCAGTGATATAAATGAAATTTCAGAATTATTGCTGTCCTCTATGTGTAGCAAAAGAGTTTGCTATTGATCCAAAATGAAGACAGCAAGGTAGCATGTGTGTTTGTAAGGTTATCCTTTACTATGAGCAAAGTTAGCATATGTTTTATTTTTAGAATATGTACACATTTATATTTAGAGCTTCATTGAGTTTAGTAAACTTGTGATAGTATTATAAAATTAATTTTTGTTATTAGGCATTATAGTTTTAGTATGTATTTCTTACCCAGTGATTCCCTGGACTGTGTTTAGTATCCCTCCATTGCCAAGTATTCCAAGAAGGCCTCCTCCTCCAAGCAGTCCTCCCAGCAATCCTCCATTTCCTAGGATGCCACCATTATTGTCAGGACCTGGATCACCAGAAGCACTGCCACCTCCACCACCCCCAAGAACACCACCAAGAAGCCCTCCACCACCACCTCCACCACCAAGAACTCCCCCTAAAAGGCCTCCTCCACCCCCTCCTCCACCTAGTACACCACCTAATAAGCCACCTCCCTGTCCACCTCCCAAAACTCCGCCTAACAGCCCACCACCACCTCCTCCACCTCCGCCCAGCAGCCCACCAACCAAACCTCCCACCAGGTCCCCACCACCACTACCCGATGGCACGTTCATGTTATTTTGTGAAGTCTTTCCTTTCATTTGTCCAGCAACGGCTAAAAAGGTAGAAAGATAAAACGTTTTCTTCATCAATTGCTATGTACAAATGATTTAACATCAACATTTCATTGCAAGTAGGCACTTATTTCATTGCTCTGTTTTCAAAGATACTATGTAGTAAAATATTTAGTTCCCTTCTTTTATATTTACTATTTTAAAAGATCTGCCAGGTATTCTTCATGTCAAGTGTCTTAAATAGTAATTTCCCTCAAAATAGATGTTTACCTAATGCATAAGGTCAAAAGTTTTTTTTAAACCACTTATACATTGCATGCCACTGTATTCCCCTAAAGGCTCTAGGGCTTGTGTACATGCATGTAGTCTTCCTGCATTCAACGTGTGTTTGAAAATATATTACACGTCAGCAGATTCTGAATCTCTTTTTCAGTGCAATACAAAACACTAGAAGCTGCTTTTCACCTGTTTTGCTAACAGTGGTAGCTGCATAGAAAAAAGTAAAGCCACCCTTGTGGGGATGATTATATATGTCCACTGCAATGGAGTGGGATGAATGGGGAGCTTTTTCTTTGATTATTTTTTATTATATGGATAAATCTATTATCAATATGTACTTATTCAAATTAAACAGATCTCTATTGTTTTTGTTTGCTTTTGGATACAAAATGTAACATATTTTGAGATTGCAGCACCCTAGACTTAAAAGCTTTTTGGCCTGATTGCCACAAACCTACATCTCATTCACTAACATTCACTCTCAACAGTAATCGTACACTTTTTAAAGTGTACATTCACTCTTCTACCTGAACAGCCTCAATAAACCAACATTAGAGTGTAACCCAGTGTTTCTCAAACTTTTTAACACTGGGGAACCCCTTAAATAGGTCTTCAGGGAGCCCCTGCTATGATTACTATATCCACACCTCACAGTATATTGGTGTGGGGGTCATTAGGAACAATGCCTTTCACATTGCTGGCTATTTGCAGGAATGTCACCATTTACATATAGCCAAAAAAATCATTGCTATCAGTTTAACTGAACCGAGTCACAAATTTCTCATTTCAACTTCTGGAGAAACCCTGGATGAAAAACACTGGTGTAACCTAATCACTTCTTTTAACAGTTAAATAGTCAAAAGTTTTTCTTACCATCATTTATAGCTCCTTTAGCCAGTCGTAGTACAGCTCCCTTACTTCTAGCACTACTAGCACAATGGGCTTGGATGAGAAGACAACATACAAAGGAAACACGCCACAGCTTCAACATCCTTGGAATTATTAATGCTAAAACAAGAATGCAAAACCAACACCACTATTTGAGATAATGTACATGATCAGTATTGGCCTAAATTATTATATTGATTCATTTTTATTCATGGCAAAGAAAAATAAAGGTTAGATTAAAAAAGTATCCTTGGTGGAAGTCATTCTCTTGCCTTGCATTCAATTTTATATACAATTTAACTACAACTAAGGTCTGGCTTTGAGGAAGGACTACATAGGTCTAGGGTAGACTTCTTTATCATTATAATATTTCCTTAAAAAATAAGTATTTAAAAATTTGATTCTTATTTTGTTTTTATTTTTTATATGTCATATATGGAACTGTGCAGACATAAAAATTGAGAGGTTTTGAGAGAAAATTGAGAAAATCCTAGGTGCAGCCTACTACATCGATCGAAGGTACATATTGTATACGGCAGGGGCACAATTTGTAGCAGGGGTTTTCTGATGCCTGCACTTCACATTATGGCATCTTTTTTGTGACCTCCTTTTATGACTAAAGAGGTAGTCATCCTACCCTGTCTTCTGGAGCCTTTTCTCTCCCCCCGTTGTGACCTTGCCAACTTATTCAGAAGCCACCCGCAGTTCACCTATATTTTATGAGCAGGAAACTCTAGAAAATAATTATTTGCTTTCTGTGTTGATCTGGTTGATTTAAATGATATTTGAAAGTCAAAGTGCATTGCCATAAACTGTAAAACAATACTGGGTTGCCATCTTGGAAATCCACTAATTAAAACCCCAAACCAAGCTGTCCTAATGACATTGCTATCAAACATATTATTACTTTTATGGAGTTATTCCTATAAAACATTTTCTTCACCCTACATATTTTAATTCCCATAGGTTATTTTACAAAATTAAATAGCTTCCTAAAATCTCTTTATTTCCTCCCCTTCTTTATGTCTGCACCTCACTTTGTATGCATTTATACTGTTTAAGGATTGTGATTGATTGTGTGTCAGATTTACATTCTAATTAATTATCTTAACATTAATTAAAGAGGACTTACCACCGAGCTACAATTTCTTGCTAAAGGCCTGGATTCAGGGATGGGACTAGACAAAATGGGTCCCTGGACAAATAGGATGTGGGGGTCCCAAATACACAGCATTCCAGCTCCCTGCACACCCTGATATTTAGTCAATTTGGGCCTCAAGGTATCAGAGCAATTCCTCTGTTTGCTCTAACTGAGAATCCTTATGTTTGTTTCTCAGAAAATAAAATTTCTATAGTTGTGAATTTAATTCAAATGTACTTAATTTAATTTATGAGAATACACTCTTAAGTGTACAGACTACTGCCTACCAACATCATCATCACCATAAAAAAAATTGTTGTATAACTAAACTACTTTTTAACTAAAGAAAAACTAGATAGGAAAATTTGCAATGCTATTTCTGCATTTAATGACAAACACAACTACAATTTAGTTATTTTATTAAATTATTTATATATGTTTTTGCTCAGTAAATAAATGTAAGTAAATAACTATTTGTCTATCTATATTATTATCTGCTAGATAACATGTATCTTTCTGTTTCATGTAATTTTTACAAATAGTTACAAATAGTTAATCTTAAAGACTTTTGTAGTCCAAAAACAATAAATGCATTAAAACGAAAAATAAATTGTAAGAATACTCCTAATTATATGTTTCTTACCTTTGTCAAATCACATAAGGAATCTGAAGTCTTTGTGCATCTTCTAGTCCAAATAAAAAAAGTGTGGTTAGTGATCTTTATATCTTGAACCAGGATAACACCCATAATCCTTCCTTGATAACAAAAAGCCAAAACTTTTTATGGTTCCCTATTTGATCCAAAGTAAACTATCAGTGGCAAATCAAGATAGATAAGAGGATCGAGCTCATTATTACATTAAACTATACTCATTTGTTCCAAAAGATCAGTCTTATCTGTGCTTGGATTTAATAAGGATGTTCCCCTTGCAGTTGGCAGGTGCTACATATATTGTATTATATTTTAATACCTTAACTTCCATAATATATATTTCCCAATATGCACACACGTTTATGTCATGGGAAATAACTATGGTATTTACTGACATTTCATTCTAGTAGGCTCTAGAACTCTTGAACTAAAGATAATTAAACATCATAATTGGAAGGTTTTTTAGTTAACTGGATAAGTAAAAATTCTATCTTTTGTTTTGTTTCTTTAGGTATTTGAGTTTTTTTTTGTTTCACCTAGAAAATAAAAGCACACATTGATTTTATTTTACTTTTTCCCTTATATTATGATTCCTAGACTTAAATACTCAAAATAGTATTTAAGAATTGTGAGAAAATATCTGATACACGTTAAGCGTACCTCTACTCAAAAATTTCACTTTACATAAAAGGGTAGACAGCCCTATTATGTAAGTTAAAAATTAATTTTTTTTTTTTGCAACACCCTAGGCAATCGAGAATGAATGGGAGCGCAAAGCCTCCTGGGATACCTACGTCATGCATCCTGGGAGGCTCTTGGGTGCTCCTTCTGCACATGCCCGAGCATCTCATCATGCATGCACAGTGAGATTGGCAATTTTTTTTTCTATCCTATGTCACCCGATCTTGCCCCTGGATCGAGTGACGTAGGATGAAGAAACCAGAAGAAGAGACAAAGATGGCAGCGCCTGTAGTGCTGGTTCTGGGATGGATGCCGGGATGGCGTGGGACCCAATGCAGGACCGGACTGCCCTGCGGGATTGAAGATAAGTGTATTTTTTTTTGGTCAATTTTTTGTTTAATTTCAGGAGATAAAGCTGCTCATTTTGCAAAATGAGTTATTACTCTGCTATAGCAAGAGCTAGCGTAGTAAATAGGATGACTTTTGCTATCTTGTTCTAGCAAACAAAATTTTAATTTTCCATCTTTTCACTTGATTGGATATTTGCCTAAATAAAGTGAATTTTTACCACATTTACTATTGCTTGCATGGAGAAAAAAGTATTACTTCAAGTAAATATCAACCCCAAAATGTCAAAACTCTGAACTCTGTTCATTTAATTATCCAATCATGGGAAAATATACTTCCTGTTTTCTTTTTTCATCTGCAGTTGATTTGATACTTTAACTGAATATATACCCTGTGTGTAATCACTCCTAACTCCTTTATTAAATTACATTCAGAATCTTAAGATATTATCTTAGAATTATAATACACATTTGTTTTCTTGGCCTTCAGGGTCTTTGGTAGGTTTTAACCCTAACTCCCATTGTATACCATGTGTAAAAAAAAAAAAAAAAAAAAAAGCTTCCCAGCTTGTAATTTATATGATACCCAACAGCCAAGGTATCAATGAACTATATACTTAACAAAATATACAACAGTTTTATATATTCTACCAGGTGGTGACATTAATCAACATATTTTAATTTATAGCTAAACTTTATAGATTTTGTACTAAAACTAACAAATGAGTTACAAACTCAACCTTTATAAAATTCTAGAACATTTCTCTTTTTCTATTTCCACCTATTGTTTGTTTCATAAAAAATGATAAAGAAAAAGTAAAAATTACCTAAATTTAATTTGAAAAAGAATTTCAGCTGTACTCTAAACATATGAGGTTGATCATACTTGAGTCCCAGAAGTAGCACGTACAACCTTCAAAGAACAATGGCTCTGGTGAGTAGTGTTGGTCGAATAGCTCACTATTCGATTCAGCAGCTATTCGCTCAAATAGAGCAAAATTATTCGGGTGGTCGAATGTCAAAGTCGAACACCATTAAAGTCAATAGGAGGAAAAATTCGGGTTTTTCAGCACTGTGTAGAGCTTCTACAGCCTCCAAACAGATGTAAAAAGATACATTATAAAAGGATACATAAAAAGATACATTGTAAAAAGATACATTATAAAAAGATACATAACACTATTACATACCCCTGTACTTCACATGAAGATTAGAGAGCACCTGTCACATCAATATTAGGCTAAAGCTAGGTACACACTTCCAATAATTATTGTTAGAAAATGAACGATTACGACCGATCAACGATTATGCACGATTATACTTGAACAATCATATTGTGCACAATTCTGTACATGCTGTAACAATATGATCGTTCATATATAATCCACCAACAGTGTCCACACACTAGATACAATTGTTTGAACGATGCAGGGAGGGACATGTAAAGGAGAAAGTGTACCGCAGAAACATACACAATCACTGAACGACCGTACACACAATAGATAGTGAAAGATCGTCAGCCAATCAGATGCACAGTGGCGGTCGTTTATTTCCAACGACAATCCTCGTTTGTCGGCGTCCTTGGTCACTTTTTTTTGGCCAATCAGTTGTTCGTCGGTTGTTTCTAACGATAATTATTGGACGTGTGTATGCAACTTTAGTCTACACGGACTGTTTCCCCAGCGTTTAACCTGAGGTTTTTTAAAGCTCATGTTTTAAGTCCCCATGCATTCCCATGGGTCAATCTACACCAGGGCGTTTCCTTCAGGCACGTTTTTGAGCGTTATCTTAAACGTTGCTTGCAACATTTAAAAAATTAAAACGCTGGATAAAAGTGGGAAAACGCTTCCATTGAACTCAATGGAGGCTTTTTAAAGCGTTTTTAAGCTTTTATGAAAGCTTCGATTGAAAACAATGGGGGCTTTTATAAACATTTTTAGCAGGACTTTGGAATCTGGAAGCCCCCTTTAATAAGGAGACTCCCAGATCTCTACCGCCCCACCCTTGGGAATAAGTACAGGGGTACATAAATCCCCTTACTCATTCCCTGAAAGGGTTAAAATATAAGTAAAAAATAGGATAAGGCTTTAATGTTAAATGATTTTATTAATGTGTGTGTGTTTGTGTAATTAAACTTTTTTTTTTTACAGGTTATCCCAATGACAGGAGGGTTTCCAGGGTTGCAATGAACACAGCCCTGGAAATCCTCCTGACAGTGAGGGATTGCAGGGCACTAGGGGTTAAATGAGGACAAGCCTCTCCATTCACCCCTAGTGCTCTGGCTGAGGTTTTACATTTCTCAGCCATTCAGCACTAGAGATGAATGGGGAGACTTGTGCCCATTCATCTCTAGTGCTCTGTGATTGGCTGAGAAATAGGAAATCCTGATGACAGCTCAAGATCCATCAGGATTTCCCTTTCCATAGCCAATCAGGGAGCAGAGCAATCAGCAGAACTTTAATATGCTGACAGCTCTGCTCCCCTGATTGGCTGAGGAAAGGGAAATCCTGATGATGCCTTTGCTGTCATCAGGCTTTCCCTTTCCTCAGGGAGCAGAGCAATCAGTGGAGCTTTACAATGCTGACAGCTCTGCTCCCCTGATCGCTCCTGCAGCCCTAGAGGAGCTGTGAAATGTTCTGTATGTGTAATACATGTCACAGCTCCTCTAGGGCTGCGGGAGTAAACTGACTTGCCTGTGCTGTCATACTGAAGGAATTCTGGGCAAAGTGAACAGGTAGAATTTAAAAAAGTGTACTAAACCTATCTCTAATAGAGGGAAGCTTTAAGGTCCCTTCCAAGCAGAAATAATGTGTTATATTTGGGTGTGTGGTCAATTGAAGGGCATAGATCATTTGTGGTGGCACTTGTTAAAAATGTAGGACTTGTAGGACTCCTTGTAGATTTACCTCCTTATTGTAAGGAACTTACCCGTCCTATGAGCCCGCGGTGTCCCTGGGGATCCCAGCCACAGAGGGAGACGCCGCTGTAGCAGGCAGCATGGCCGAGGCTGCTGCTCTGCTTGCAGCTTGTCTCTCTCTGCAGGCGGAGGGATCCGTCCTGGCCAAACTACTGTTCAGCCAGGCGGCATCCTTTGCATCCCTTCGGACGTGGTTACTGAAACTCCTGCTCTCAGCACTCCTTTGCATGTGCAAAGTAGTGCACGTCCTAGGGGTGCTGTGGGAAGAGGTGCACGTGCTACCATGCGTCCCTCTTGTACCCCCCGAGGGCGTGGCACTCGGCTGCCTCGCCGCAGGGCCGGACATAGTTAGTTTGAATTCCCTGTGGCCAATCGGCCGCAGGGGATTCAGATAGTCTCCTATCAGACGGCGCCAGGGGGTGCAAGGTCATTGGTCACTCTGGCCATTTAAGGAGGGCCTGTCCTGTACACCATTGTCCGCTATAAGCCTCTTTTAACACAGTGTGCTTGGGTGCGTCCTTGTGTTGGTTTAAGTTTATCTGCTTTTGTCATCTCCATAGTGACCTGGTCTGAAGCTGACTCTGCTTGAACTCTGCCTGCCCCGACCTCGGATTGTTAATGACCATTCTGCCTGCTGCCTGCCCTGACCTCGTATTGTTCTTGACCTGTCTTTGCCTTACCTCTTGTACTTCGCTTGTTTGGACTTAACCCTTGTCGTGCTTTATGACATTGAATAAAGCCTGATTGAAGGATATCTGGAGTTGGTTGTGGTTTGTGTGCCCAGACGTATTACACTGATAAATACAGGTACTGAGTAAAACTTCTAGGAACAGTTTGGATGGCGTTAATAAACAAACGTCTTACAGATAACCAAAGGTTTGCCTAACGACTAATCCTCTTTTTTTGTCTGCCATAATCACAATAGCCCAATCATGGAAATGGTTCAAAGGGAACACTGAGTTTGAAAAAAAACATTTTTCATTATGGTTTGAGAAAAACTTGCAAGCAGAGGATCTAGTGATCATATATTCCCAAGTTTTGGAATACAACCTAGCATAAATGAAGCCATCACTCTATGTAGGGTGATGATTGAGTAGGTTGATAGGGAGGAAGGGACCTTTACTTTTCTTTTTCCATCTTTCCATCTTCCGTCTTATTTTATCTTTACTTTGATGATGTATTAGGTTGATAGAACGTTTAGATTCTAGCATATCTAGCATTATCTTTTTCATACTGTATGTAACTATAATGATTACACAGAAAAAATGCACTTGGCACATACACTGATTTTATTGCTATAAATTCTTGTTACAACAGAAGCTGCATTACCAGCAGGTGATCTTAATATTTGAAAATAAAGTTGTTTCTACAATAGTTTACTACTTACAATAATTACAATTAAAAAAAAAAATATTAAACCAATTAAAAAAAATTAAAATTAATTGTGAAATTTATTATGAAAAAATGTTGAATTTAGGACATGTAGACTCTCTCATGCCACCTTATATACCAAGAAGGTGCGCTTGATATCCTTTACATAGCACACTTAAAAAGCACTATTAACACCAGGCAATCTTCACCTTTTTCATATCATGGTAGTCATATAATATTACTTTTATAATTGTGTATCTGTATATACTATATGCTCCCTAAAAAAATGCTAAACACTTCGGAATGAAAATCACCTGTCTTGCCACATATTGACAATCAGAATTGTAGCTCAAATAAGTATGGAATTGTTTGCCAAAATTATCACTATTTCTGATATGTGGTTTAAGTATCTTCAATCCTCCTTAGAAAAAAATAATTTACTTTACTTGTACATCACTAATAAATTACTGTTTGGTGGTGTTTATTCTTTTTTTATTCCTAACAATATACTGTACATATTTTTGTTTATGTAAATACAGGTAATGCATGCCTTCTTTATGAAAATTCCCACTATCAACTTTCCTCAGAGTGTTGTCTTGATACCAGAACCCGCCCACTCTCCCATCACAGGTTTGAGCTTGCAATGGGAGAGTGGACGGGTTGTGTTCAAAAAGACAACCCCACCATCGTCCTGGGACATGCTCCCCAGGTCTGGTTGGTGCGACCCCAGCGGGGTCCTTCTCCTGATCCCACGGGGGGCAGACCGGCCAGAGGTGCAGACCACCAAAGAATTCTGCAAAATAAGAGTGGGCACGTGTGCCCATTCCCAAAAAAAATAGAGGGCATGGGTGGAAACTCCCCACTACACTCCTGGTCATGATGTTCTCCATGTATCATTTTAACCACTATATGGTAAATTATGGTGAGCCTGTGTCTAGGACATAAATGTTTGAGAGTTCACATATACCTACAGTTGAGTAAAATAGATTGAAAATACAACCTCATTGACCTATAAGGTTGCAGAAACTTTAGCGCATTTTATTACTGAAATGCTATAAATGAACTCAGCTTCTCCCTCCCTGAACTCTCAATTTCTGTTTTCAATAGAGTTTGAAAGACATAATGTAGCAGGGGAAGAACAAAGGGAACTAAATTGCTTGTAAAGGGACTCGGTGAAACTGAGGGTCCATATCACTACTACATAGGTCACTAAAGGCTCTGGCTAAGTTAATTTACTTCTTGTTGGGAAAATTTCCATTACCGTGCAACAGCTTTTCATTCGGCACAGTTTAATTTGGGTGGCTTCTAGTTCTGCTTTCCACATCATTTTGAACTGATTAAACATACAAAAGGAAGATATAAGGCCACTCTCTGTAATGATAAAGGCTATTGAGCGGGCTGTGAATTTAGATTTTAATAGTATGCTGTCCACGATTGGGGGGAAACCTGTACTTAAAAAAGAAGTGTTGTGGATGTGAGAAAAATTCACTTTACAAAAAATACAAAATGATGATGATGAAGATTGTTGCCTGTTTTTGATTGGAAAGTTGAAGTAGGCAGAGTTTAATTCCATATACTAAGCTAAATGGCATGTCCATTTAGCTGGCATGTGCAGTGCATTTTGCAAGGGAAAATTCACTTAGCTTTAAAGAGTGTGGTGGTAGTTCACTTTGCAAAGAATACCCCATCATGTGCATGGAGATATAATAAAAAAGGAGTTTTGGTTGTACATGATTGGATGGTTGAAGATAGCAGAGCTTTATTCATTTACTAAGTTTAGTGAAATTCCTTTGGAGAGTGATCATTCACTTTGCTAAGTAAACAGTGTATCCTTCAGTAAATCAACCCCAATGGCTTACAATATTAAAGCTATTGGATCATTATGACAAACAGGCAGACAGATAGCAGAAGAAGATGTTACCCACAGAGGCCTCCATATTTTACTATACACTATACATGTGTACATGTGCTTTTTAGGAACTAGGTTGCTTTCTTTTGACGTCCTACACACCCACAATGATTAGTACAATTAATGAAAAAAATCATTCACAGAGTAATTTATCTTTTTTTAATTTACACAATTATATTACAGTTTATGATAATCAAAACAATTTTTTTAAAAATAATTCATACAATGTGCATGACTGGATGGCATTTATATGGCTGATTTGCATTAAATGTTTCAGTCAAACATACAATTTTCAAAAAAATGATCAAATATGATTAGTGTTATGATTTCGGTAGCCCTTTCTTTAATCAACAAGATGGCCATTAGAATGGCTATTGGTTTTGCTGTATTCTGCACCCAAGCATTACAATTTCATTTTCCTGGACCAAACTTTACTTTCTTGTACAGGAATCCTTTGTTCACTCCAGCTAAATGTTTCACCTTTACCTGGCTTGCCCTGCCCAATTGTACCCATTTCAGATTCCCATCCTCCGTCTCCGGAAAATTGAACCTGTCTAAAACCTCCTCCGGACATTCCTGATTCCAAAAATTCCTTACCACCATAGCCTGAAACAGAACTGCTACCTTTTCCAGTTCCAGTAGATGTAGAACCTTTACCACCAGCACCTTCAACAATACTCCAACCTCCACCTACACCTCCTGTTACAATTTTATCGGTTCCTCCCTCACTCCAGTACCCAAATGCACCTCCTTCACCATTCATACCTCCTGTCATTTCTCCAACATAT
>NC_092860.1:18523171-18537880 GCF_032062135.1 Pyxicephalus adspersus
GTGCCTCCCTCACTCCAGTACCCAATTGCACCTCCTTCACCATCTATACCTCCTTCTATTTCTCCAACATATCCTATATCTCCTGTAAAGCTATCTTCTCTATATCCTTTATATCCACCTTTACCACCAACACCTTCGACAGTACTCCAACCTTCACTTGCACCTCCCGTTATGAATTCACCGGTGCCTCCCTCACTCCAGTACCCAATTGCACCTCCTTCAACATCTATACCTCCTTCTATTTCTCCAACATATCCTATATCTGTTGTAAAGCTATCATCTCTATATCCTTTAAATCCACCTTTACTACCAACCTCTTCATCAATATTCCAAGCTCCACCTGCAATTCCTGTGACAAATTCACCCATGCCTCCTTCGCTCCAGTAGCCAAATGCATCTCCTTCATCATCTAAACCTCCTGCTATTTCTCTAACATATTCTCTATCTCCTGAAACGATATCTCCATATCCTTTAAATCCACCAGTTCCTTCAGCTTTGTTGGCTCCATTTATATACTGCTCAGGTGAAATACTGTTTCCACCAATGTTCCAACGACCATATGCACTTTCTCCTGACGTTTCATAACTCTCACTAAAGCCTTCTGTAAAAATGTCAGTTATACTTGCAACACCTTGTATTAAATCAAATTTGTCCTCAGGTGTATCAGACACTTCATTTAGTACCCCATCTAGTGCTCCATCTAACTGAAGACCTTGTACAACATCTGGTAATCCATCTACTGACAAACTGTCTGAAATGCTATCTAATTGGAGGGCATTCAGGTTATCAGACATATCTGAAACTGGTAAGTCATTAAGCATGTCCAGTTCTAAAAGATCTCCCATATCTGTTAGGCCACTCATAGGCATTTCTACAAGACCTCTCACTGTATCTGTTAGGCCATCCATTAACTCCATAGGCGTTTCTACAAGACCACCCACTGCATCTGCTAGGTCACTTACTAAGTCTATAGGCATTTCTAAAAGACCTCCCAATGTATCTGCTAGGCCATCTAATAAGCCTCCATCACCCCCAAGTAAGTCCGTAGGAATCAGACCTGTAAATGAAAATGAAAAGGTGGTTAAAACATTATGTTTATTTAATGTGACTACTAAAAAAAAAAAAACTTGAACATACCGCTTGCTACACCAACGCCTGCATTCACAATTCCAAGGGCAACATCAAACAAGGAACACACCTATTTTAGTGGCAAGAAAAGAACACTTAAGTCAGCCCCCACAGGAAATAATTGCACCTAAATTGAAGTTAAATGTTTACATAATATGAAACACTAAAATGAGAAAAACAAGTTAAAAAGAAAAATGCTCAATTAAATTCAATTAAGATGGCTCTTCCCCTGTTTTGATGGCTGGATCCTTATTCATTTCTGGCTAAATGCAATTACATATTTATAAGAAAAATAATGGTTTGTGGTTTACTAACTAAATTAGTTAGACAATATATGGATAGCTGAATCTACAAGTGTTCAACTTTCTGGACAATATTGTAAGACCCAATGTTGACAATGTTGACAAAGTGCACATGGAATACTTCTGATTACTTATTTTCTAAACATAAGATTTAAGAATCAGTACCAGACCACTGGGATATTTTACTGGCTGAAATTGTCTAAAATTTTTTGATAACAACCAGCTTTGGCTGGTCCCAGGCCCTGAAGCTATCTGAAATTTCCAGGTGTGTCACATAGCATGCCTCATTTGTTGAGTGTTGTGGCACTCTAATATCACTACTGTATCTTGTAGGGCATACCTGTTGGTGGGATAAACCACCGAGACCAAAATGGAGAAAGGGGGACATACTAGTTCACAAACATGGAAATATCAGGCCCAAATACATATACCTTGAGTTCTATTTCAAATATTACTTTTATGCAGAGGTACACCTGAGGGGTACCCATAGTCCTCACTTCTTTTCAATTTGGTAACAGAGCCACTAGCCAGGTCTTTTCTACAACCTACTTTGAAGGAATCATTAAAAGTGTCAAACAAAAGTCATCTCTCAACTCTATGCAAGAGTAGGGATAGTACTCCCTGATTAGCTGATGAAAGCTTTCCTCAGCCGATCAGAGAGCACTAGAGGTTTTGAATGGGGAGACTTGCCCCCATTTAACCTCTAGTGCCGCAGACCGCACACTGTTCTCAATAAATGCTGGCCGCGACCGCATCTATTGAAAGATGACCCGCACTAGAGGTTAACTTCTAGTGCCGTGGATCGCACACTGTTCTCAATGAATGCTGGCCGCAGCCGCATTTATTGGTAGATCCCCAGCACTAGAGGTTAATTAACCTCTAGTGCCGCAGATCACACACTGTTCTCAATAAATGCTGGATGCGGCTGCATTCATTGAGAAGATTCCCGGCACTAAAGGTTAGTTAACCTCTAGTGTCGCGGATCGCACATTGTTCTCAATGAATGCGACTGCGGACGCATTCATTGAGAAGATCCCCGGGGCATTAGAGGCTAAATGGGGACAAGTTTCCCCATTCATTCACCTCTAGTGCTCTGTGATTGGCTGGGGAAAGTAAAATCATGATGACGCTTGAGCTGCCATCAGGGTTAACCTTTCCTCAGCCAATCACATAGCATTAGAAGTGATGAATGAAAAAAAATAGTCCCCTTTGAACCTCTAGTGCCCGGGGATCCCACACTGACAGGAGGGGACAAGGACAACACGAATTTGAACACCAACCCTACCCATGATACTGCGCTCAAGTTGGAATCTTTATTGGTAGGGCCCTGGTCATTATTGGGCATAATACACACTCCATTTCCCTCCATTCTGCTTATCATCAAGAAAAATCTACTCTTTAGGGATACCTTAATAGCGTGGCAGGAATTTAGGAAACTATGTGGGGTCTTTCACCAGGTCCCCCCAGCCATGCTGATGCAGTTCTATGAGTTTTCCTCAAGGTTCACAATATAAAGCGTACCAATTATAGGCGAGCCATAGTACGAGTATATTATCATCTGCTAGATGAGAACAACTGAATGCTGCCTTTCAACATATGTAGTGCCAAATATGCCTTCCCCCTTCACAACTTTTTATATTATAACTGTCCCCCTCTCTCTCTAAGATTTTGGGTACCTCCTCCCCTCTATACACTCCATATCTGATATTTACCCTTCTTTTACTGAACTGCCTTTCAGACTCCTGACCCCAGCTATCATTTGTGTGCCGTTGGGCCAGTTTTTTTGGTCTACCTTAATTACACACCTTAGATTTATTGTAATCTAGCTGGACCATTACACAGAAAAGCATATTCAGTGAGGTGTGGATAAACATGTGGATTACAATATAAAATAATTCACAGGGCCTATTATGCTTTCAATTTAAAAGTTTCATCCTCTTCTGCTCATGGGTTGCTAAAAGCTTGTCCAAAATGTGACCTTTCCTTAAGCGCACTGGAACACGCATTGTAAACATGCCTACATTTTCAAACATTTTGGATTTCTGTATTTGCATTCATGGCCAACATACACAGGTCAAGCTCACCCCATATATTCCCATACAGCTCTTTTCATGCCTCACCAGTTCATTTGAATCCTTCAGGCTCAACCACCTCATTGTTGAAATTTGAAAATGTATTCAAAATTGAAAATTGTCTCCTAGCTGCCAAGAAGAGTATACCGAAGAATTGGTTACAGAACCAGTGAGAAACTCACCCCCGACAACTTTCCAACTTTGAATGAATTATTTACAATTCTAAATGCTCATAGATAAGACCGAAGCCACTCAACACCCTAATACCAATCTTCAACGGTTCTTCAAAATATGGATGCCATATTTACAGCATACACTCTTCCTAGCACAACTAAATGATATTATTGAAACTTTTCGCCATACCCTGCGTATGATACTAGGGCCCTAGGGACATCTAAATGTTTTTCCCTCACCACCAGAAAGCACCACAATTTAATTTGTTTACAGCTATGGTTTGTTGTTACTCATGGGCATTATTTGATTCCAGCCTTTTAATTGCCATACTTGCTCATCTTCTTTTCATTCTCAAACCATCTATCCACCAAACACAATCCATTGCCTACATATTTCCTTTTTACAAGGCGCCATCTCCTAACCGTTTAAATACAGAAAGGGGTTACACTAACCCCCAACCCTCTTGTAATGCCCCCCTCTCTTTTATGTTAAATTATAGTTACAAAAAAATTAAAGTAGTGTTGGATAATAGAAAGGTCTTGTATGAGCTTCAGAAAATAGTGTTGATGCAGCTCTCATTTCCTGGAAACCCTCTCCCTTATTTTAGCTAATTTGGTGGGTTTGAGAGAGTGGAAGCTCTTTTAGTTGTACTATATGTTCTTATTTCTACAAGAAAAGTACAAAAGGGAAGCAAAGAAAACATTAAAACATTTTTTCTGTAAAGCTACCTTTTTGTGGTTGCAGAAAGATAGATGCTATATGAAATTACTGGTTTATGCACAATTGTGGCCACTTGAAGCAATTTACATATTAGTTTCCTCTGTGCTCTCAAACCCAATATCTTAATCTGACCCTTTATCTGTATTACAGGTAGTTTTATACCCAACCCGATCTACAAATGTTTATATCCCGCAACCAGAACTGGCTAGTAAAAAATGTTTTGAAACTTTAGGGAAACATGTTTAAATCCACTTACATTTTTTTTTAATTTTGTTTCCAAATTGTCTTACTGAAAATTGTCTGCTGCTGTCTCCCACTCTTAGTGGTTCCCCAAACTTTTAATTAGAGAGCAGAACTGCTCTTAACAACCACCAGTCAATGGGAATGCTGCCCGCTGTTTTCATTGACAATGGGCTTACAGACCCAATATCTACATTAGTTTTTAAGCTTGTAACTAATATGTAATGTAAATGTTGAGCCCCCCACTATAAACCATGTAAACATAGACCTTCTTTAGCTACCCAGACTTGATTATATATTTTATATTATTTTGGAGATACAAGGACAGAAGCAATTCTGCAGGGTAGTGGATAGACTTTGACTTTGTATATATACACTCCTTTAAGCTGCAGCCAATATTCATAACAATGAAGGCAAGGCTTTTTCTATATGCATTCCCACCCCAATGTGATATTCATTTAAATCTTCTGCCAATCACTACCTCACTTGTGGACTCTGTCCCAGATTCTGCTAAAGTTGTTCATTTTTCATTTATACAAATATCAGAGTTAATATAGAGCAAAGCCTCAAACTCTTATAGACTATTGTTTACATGACTGCGGCAGGTCAGCACCCATTCGCTTGCACAAGCCCCCTTTAAACCCCTCTCCTAACCCAAGTAAAGACACCTGTGGGTATGGTGCAAATTTTACTAAATCCAATGTAACCAACCCCAGTCTAGTTGCAAGTCTTCAAAGGCATTAACTCCTTTATCACCAACAACTAGGGATCTGCGTCTCTCATTGTCATACCAGGCTCCCAGGCACAACTCCACCATCTAGGAAACTATATGAATTACGCTAACTATACCCAACAAAATACCACCCATTTGCTAACAAATTACACCATTAAGGGGATCCCCATATCATAGATGGCTCTCCAAATCATTCTATCAACTTTTCCATGCACTGCCTTCAAAGGACCTCATACTGCCTACAAAACCCTGATGTCCCCAGTAAATCTTGACCCACTATTTTTTTTTCACCTATCTCTGCCTTTACCTCTCTTTGACCTTCTCACATCCCATTGCCTGTTTATTAGCTGTAGCAGCTCTTCTTGACCTTTTTAACACAGGACAACCCATTGAAATAAATTTCAGGTCTTCTGGGAACCTCTACTGAATTTTCCAATATCTATAGCTCATTGTACATTAGTGTGTTGTCAGTAAAAAGATTGCATCCTACATTGGTGGCCATTGGGAAGAATGTCACCCCTATAGATAGATAAAAAGATCATTGGTATCTATTAAACTGACCTGAGAATCACAAACTGCTCATTGCTCAAGGAACCCCTAACAACCACTGGAGGAACCCTGGGGTTCCACAGAACCCTGGAAAAAATCACTAAAAAATTGAGAGCATTGGCCTAGCTCCCCTAGCAGTAATCCTGAGTGTGACTCGGGGTGGCTTTTACATGCAAAAAGCAGTAATCCCGAGTGACACTTGGGGTAACTTTAGAAGCCTCCTTTACCTTTGCCCCGCGCTCTAGCGGTGATCGGATGGTCCCGCTGTGATGCCGGGGCGCCGGTCCAGGGGGACGCGACCGGGCGGGAAATTTAAAAGCAGATTACAATGTAATCTGTTTTTAAACATTTTTTTCAGTACAAAAACACCCCACAACATGAAATAAAAATTAAAGTACATTATTAATTTTTTATTTTATTTTAAGATTACATTGTTGTCTAATATTTCATTATTTTTTAAAAATAATATTTATAATTAGGTATTATAATATAATTTATGATTATAATATAATATAATAATATAATTATCATACCCGGGAGTTAATCCTAAGAATTACAGGCCCACAATATAAACAAAAATTTCAATGCAAAAAAATTAGGGTGACTTTTTGCATCAAAAAACTGACAGAATTAGAATGCTAGGGGGGCTAGTCATTGCTTTGGATTGCGATTCCTTGCTAATATATTTGTATATAGGTTGTCTATTTCTTAGATGTTGCACAATTGCCTGTTTTAATATGACATTTCTCTTTTTCTTGCCTACGTATTGTGGTGAGTTCCCATTGGTTTCCCATGTAATTCTTTGACTACCCCATTCAAGTGAGTGTGTTCCCTTTTCAAATTGAAATGTAATTTTTTTTTGTCAATAATGAGGGGTTAAACAAAGTAAAAATTCTTTTTTAATAATATTTTACTATTATCACCATGTTTTTATTATGCAGAATTTTACTTAACTTATTGAGTTATCATTTTCTGGGCAGAACTATTTAACCTACAAATATTATTGAGGGTATGAAACCAGTTCCAGGAGGAAAACCCATGCAAACAGAAGGAGAGCATGTAAACTTATGGCAGACAGTGTCATGTCTGAGATTAAAACCTAAGTGCTGCAAAAATACCAAATCATGTGGATTTTTTCTTAAAAAATACTTTAACTTACATATGATTGAATAAGTGTATCAATGAAAGTCAGAACAACTTCATCTCATTACAATTGTAAGTGCTGATCATTTTATAACTTAGGCTGCAGACACACAAGCATAGTAGCCAATGGAATAGTCATACTTACAAGGCCTGGCAGCATTTCTTTTGCCATTGGTCCTACCATGTCAAGTACCCTTTATTTAATAAAGAATAAAATAAGAAAAATAGGTAAAAAGAGTATCCAAGGGAATTGCACAACTGCAAATTAGTTTTTTTCATTAATAGATAATTATATGGAAAACATGCCACTAATTTATTAATATTCTCGTGGTTATTTTTTAATTAGGCCTATAGTGCCTACGGGTAGCAGTTGGAGAAAGGCAGCTTTTCCTTCTGTAGTTATCAGTCTCTTGTTCTTTTTTATATTATTTTTAATAGTTATTAATTATTTTATTAAATGAATAAAGAATATATTATTATATTTATTTTAATAGATAAACTGTATTCTTATACATCATCTTACTGTACTAAACCAGTTTAGGAGCAGAAAAAAATATGTGATACTTTGAGGTGGATGTTGCTTGGCATTGCTATGTAAGCAGGGCATCAAAAATTCAGATGTAGGTCTGAGTTGCAGAAGCCAGCAACTCCATTTATATTCATATAGAATGTAGGTTCTGAACTTTGGGTTTTGTGAAATAGTAATATTTATCTACTATAAGGACTTGGTATGCACCTATTAACTATAAACAATTTACATTACATTTATTTAAATCGGGTATTATACTTACATCAAACCCTCCATTTTCAGGCTTTCGAAGATTGCTTCACAACTATCAACACAAATTTCCATACCACTACCTTTGTCTTCTAATGTGACAGCCACCTCAAAGTCAAGTTCAATACAAAAGGCAACTAAGTCTAAAGGACTTAAAATGAAAAATAAAACATAAAAAGAATTAAGTTCATTAAGTAAATGGAATGAAAAAAATATTACATTCTCTTTTATGAATGGATATTATTGGACACATTTTACAATAAATATGTAAAGTTGCATAGTTGGTTGATAAGTAAAAGCATTTATTAGGATATTTTAAAAAATACACAGATCTTTACATCATTGCAATTAATGCATTTTTCCCACGGGGTTGGATTGGAGACCTTGGGCCCACCAGTGGAAATGAGATGAAGGGCTCACCAGAAAGAATTGATTGACCTGACATAGTGAAATATTTTAGTGACATACAGGTGCCCAGTAGAGGGCTGGATTGCTTTCTTGTGACCCTGTATATGGCACAAAAAATATTGGGAGGGGGCATAACACTCAAGCCTATTGTAGGCTTTTTGTTTATTCGCTGGTGGGTCAGTCCAACCTTGTTGTTTTATATTTTATTTTATTTTTTTAAAATACTCCTTAAAAATACAGAAAAACACCTGCTGATTTGTCAGAAACGTATGGACTGTTGACTATGTGGACTATTTTTCCTGCCTTGACTTTTTATGTAACAACAATTTTTCAATTTTGCATGTGATATTAAACAAAAATGTTTGTTTATTAATGTTAATAAATTTGTTTAATATTATGAACAAATAAATTATCCTACAATGTTATAGATAATATTATCAATTTTCATTATATTTTTCTATACTAAAAACTTTATCATGTTTACCATATTCTCACTATACTCTCACTAGAATATTACTTTCATAATGAATATTCATTTTTTAAATGATATACAGGTTGACAATCAAAAATCCTGGAACCTCTGGACACGAAGAGTGCTGGATTGAAAACATTAGTAGCCAAACAGTGTAACGCAGTCCCTGTATTGAAAATGCAATTCGAAATTCATGCCGGGAAACTGAAGGATCAAAATTATCGATGGCCGTATTTTCGATTGTCAACTTGTATAATTATTATAAAACCTAAATATGTTTTTATTTTTTTCTGAACTACATATTATTTTCTCCTGTTCCCACCAATACAAGAGAAATGGGGGGGGGGTGACATATAGGGTAGTAAGCTAGACAGTGTGGATTAACCTCTTTGAGATAACAGAGAGTAGTAGGACAAAATGACAGCTCTGAATTTTTGTGATTTAACAATGAATCTATGAGTTTTTGATGAAATGTTAAAGTGCTAGAATGCCAGGGATTTTATTTCTTGCTGCCTCTTCCCCTATATGATTAACCCCCACTTTTTATTGTGATTGCTGTGACCATTAGCACCTGTCCAAATAAAGATTGGAAATCCAAAACATTCCCACTGAAACTGAAGAAAAAAAGTAAACTTTTAGTAGCTTTGCTATATAAGGCTTGTCTATTCACTCTGGAGAGATCTCCCCTTACTTCCTTTAGTGTCTCTGTGGAGAAGTACTTCACTGATAGAACCTGAAAATTAATTCCCTAATCCTGAGTCCACATTCTCAAAGTCCACATATGGGCCAGAATTTGTATAAAAGCAGAGTAATTTTTACTTTAGTAAAGTAGCAGTTTACTGCTGCTTCCAGTACCTACTAAAAATGTGCAGATCCTGGCCCTCGAGGACTGGAGCTGGGTTACCCTGGCCCAACCACAGTCCTGAAACTACAAAAAAGTCTACTGTAACATAAATCTGCAAAGCTATTCATTTCTGCTTTAAAAAGCTTAACAATAGTCAATGAAAAGTTATATACATATTTTATATTATATTTACCTTCCATCACCACCACCTCCTGCTGCAATCCTAGCTGTAGCTTCAATCAGTATTCCAAGTTTGTCCTCCATTGGGGTTATCTTGATACATGGGAAAGAAATATCAATGGACCTGTAAAATAGTGAAAGTACAAACATTTGTAAGTATATTTTTTATATTACACCATTTCACTTTAATTTTTTATTGTTCTGCTACACAGTTGTAAGGATGTAAGCCACATTTTACACAATATACTGTATGTGTTAAGGTGTTTAGCAACAACAATTTTAAAACTTGACTACTTGGCTAGTTGTGGATTGCCTCTAGAGCCGGGGTGTCAAACTCTAGCCCCCCCAAAAAAATTTTGAATTGAATTGAATTTGAAAAATGTGAATTGCAGCTGGCCCACCACTACATTGAAATAGCTCCGCCACTACAATTCCCGACATCATTCACGTCTATAGACCAGCGGCCTTTCTGCCTATGCATGGCCCCTCATTGGACTGTTTTATAGACGCAGGGAATTTTAGTAGCAGTGCTACTGTATTTCTCTATTATAGGCTTGTTCTAGATTAAATGTTAAGCAAAACCTCTTTGTTTCCATATGAAAAGGTATCCAATGAGAAGGAAAACTTTCCAAATTTTTTTTAATAAACTTTAACTTTGGCCTGCGACTTTGTCTTAGCCCACTGTGTATAAGCCCATTGTGAATTTGAGTTTGACACCACTTCTCTAGAGTATATAAGGTCCAAATTAAAATGCCAAATGATTCGAATTCTTAGAAGAATTTGGGTTTTCATAGCATTAACCTATAAATATATACCTAACATGTGTGAAGGATTCTTCTCTGTAAAATAACTGAAACTGTGTAACACTGACTCGCATATTAGTATGGCAATCAAGACAGTTGTGAGACCAGTTGTGTGGTGAAAACTATTCTAATAAAATTATTAGATCTGAAATAAAGACAACCAAAGTACTGATTTTTTTTGGTCCAATATCAATCAAAAATACACTTGTGGTGTTATGTGTATGAAAAATCAAATAAATCAGATCGAAGTCTCCCATCTCTCGTGTGGTTCCCCACCCCTCACCCCATATTCCGGAGCACAGAACATCATAGATGTGTGTGTCCTGTTCTAAGACTTCAGACCAATCAATCAGATTAATTTGAATGATTGGAAGGGTCGGTTTAATGCAAAATTGGCAGTGAATCTGCTCATGTATACTAGGCTTTGGATCAGAAAAAAAATTCAGTACATGCTCTGGATTAGGTGTCTTTTTTAGCATGCCATGGTATTAAAATGCAAGAAAAAATACCAATGTTTCCAGCCATGTATGTGATGCCTAAACATCATTTTGTCATTACTACCAAATTGTTTCTTTAGGGTCATTTTGCAAATAGACATGATTCTATTAAAAAGTATGTAAAATGATACACCCCCACATCACATGCACATTTCCTCATATAATGTCTTTCAATAATGCTGGAAATACAGAAAATGGCTTGTTAATCATGTAATCCATCCTTGATTAAGTTTTCCAAGCTGTACTCATTGCACTGAAGTCCTAAACAATGCTGATAGCATTGCTTTCTATTGGAAATTTCCCGTTTTGGGACAACTGGTTGTGACCTATTTTTTTTTTTTAGTTTAGAGAGATTGTGAACAAAATTTTAATTAATGGGGTGCAGACAGCAAAAATTAGATTTGCAACTTCACTTTTCTAAACAAACTAAGGAAAATAAATAAATTTCATGCACACTTCAATTTATGCAGTTATAAAATACAACATGTTTGCTTAAAACAATCTCAGAGTAAAAAAAGTGTTTTTTAGAGATTATTAATAGGCCCTAGGAACTTGCCAGTATTGTCCAAAGGTTTTGCTGTCAACATTCAGAACTAACTGTTTATTTTCTTTCAAGAACCCCTACTCTCTGGCTCATGAGGAGTCATTGCAAACCCAGTTAATAGTCTCTAGTGTCTTCTGCTCATGCATTGAGGAAATATCAATAATTCCTCATAGGGACTATGTACTATATGTACTAGTGATAAAAGGCCACATCATAGAAATAAACAAGATTTTATTGTACAGAAGCAGCAGAACCAATGTAGCAAAAAGTCAAGAAAAATCCGGAGAGAATGAAACCCCTAAATAATATTTTAAGTAAGAGGAATAGTTTAAGTTAAGTTAATAGTTTGGATAATTCAGTAACTGAAAAACTAAATAACTAAATCAATAACAGTCAGAGGAGCACAGAAAGCTATCTATATTTGGTCAGACCAAAAGGAACAACTTAGAAAACTTCACTTCCAGGGTTTTTATACAGTCTAATTATCTAGCATTTTTTCAATATCAATTTTACTTACCCAAGGGCGCCAGTTAATCCAGTTACTGTGTTAAGAACGCCTTCAATTATTTCTCCATTCATAATATTGCCGAGTAGATCACCACCAATCCCTCCCAAGAGTCCATCATCTCCAAGGAGCAAATTCAGTGGTCCATCATCTCCAAGAAGTCCTTCCAGCATTCCACCCTCACCAAGCATCCCTCCCAGGAGTCCATCATCACCAATAATTCCTCCGATCACATCATCAATTAAACCACTACCAAGAAGGCCTTTTAGTACTCCATCCTCATCAAGAAGTGTTCCCAGGGGTCCATTATCACTAAGAACTCCTCCTAATAAATTATCAACCACACCATCAAGAACCCCTCCCAAGAGTCCATCATTACCAAGAATTCCTCCGATCACATCATCAATTAAACCACTACCAAGAAGTCCTTCTAGTACTCCATCCTCATCAAGAAGCCCTTCCAGGGGTCCATTATCACCAAGAACTTCTCCTAACAAACTATCAACCAGACCACCATCATAAAACTCTCCCAGGAGTCTATCATCACCAAGAATTCCTCCGATCACATCATCAATTAAACCACTACCAAGAAGACCTTCTCGTATTCCATCCTCACCAGGAAGCCCTCTCATGGGTCCATTATCACCAACAACTCCTCCTAACAAACTATCAACGGGACTACCATCAAGAAGCCCTCCCAGGGGTCCATCATCACTAAGAACTCCTTCTAACAAACCATTAAACAAACCACCATTAAGAAGTCCTTCCAGTGCTTCATTACTACCAGGAAACACTCCCAGGAGTCCATTATCACCAAGAACTCCTAGTTCTTCATAACTACCAGAAAACCCTCCCAGGAGTCCATTATTACCAAGAACTCCTCCTAAAACATCACCACTGTAAAGCCCTTCCAACAAATCACCATCAAGAACCCCTCCACCCGTGTTGAGCCCTTTGGTTAGCCCGTCTTCATCAAGAAGCTTCCCCACTACTCCATCTTTACCCAAAAACCCTGCCATTACCTCATAATCCCCAGAAAGCCCTCCTATTAATCCTTCATCACCAATTAGCCCTTCTGCTAGTCCATCACTACCAAGAAATACACCAAATATTCCATCATCATCAAGAAATCCTCCCATTAGTCCTTCACCACCAAGAAGTCCTCCCATTAGTCCTTCACCACCAAGAATTCCTCCCATTAGTCCTTCACCACCAATTGCTCCTCCAAACACATTGCCCACATTAAGTCCACCCATTAGTCCACTATTGCTTCCAAGATATCCTCCCTTTTTTCCATCTCTACCAAAACTCCCTCCAGCTTCTCCATCAACAATATCAAGATACCCTCCCACTTGTCCTTCACCATCAGTAATCCCTCCCAGTAGTCCACCTTTACTACCAAAACTTCCTCCATCATAAAATCCTTCAGCTTGTCCATCAACATCAATATACCCCCCTAGCCCATTGCTACCAAAAAGCTCTCCCACTAGTTCATCGCCAACTAAAACCCCACTCCCTAGTCCACCATCACCAGCAAGATACCTTCCAAATATCTCTTCATCACTTAGAATCCCTGCAACTTTATCAACCTCAAAAAACTCCTCTACTAGTCCACCTTCATTAAAAATGTCTGCAAGTAGTCCACCATCACCACCAACAAGCCCTTCCACTAGTCTATTACCACCAGTTATGCCACCTGTTAGTCCACCAGCACTAAGAATCCCTCCCACCTTTCTATTACTACTACCTTTGGTACCATGCTTTTCTTTTTTTCCACCTAAATGGTGATGATCATGATGTGACCCCTTATGATTTTTATGTTGTTTTCCTCCAAATGAACTTGACCCCCCTTTCATTCCAATACTTTCCCTGTCTACATCTATACCGCTATCAGATATTTCTTCAAACTCTTTAAAAAAATGCATGGTCTGCACAGGTTCTGTATATTCATATGTCCAAATGGTAATTTCTTCAGATGATACTGATCCTTGATCTGTATACTCATGTGTAGTCCAGCGTTTGTTATTTCCTGATTTGGTATTTGGGGAGTCACCTAAAACATTGTAAATAAAAGTAAATGCAACATAATTCAATAAAGGCAACAAGTAAAAAAAAATATTGATTGCAAACATGGAAGAAAGATTATTACTTAAGGTTGAAATTTTTACAACTAAATTAGAAAATGAATCTTGGATAAAAAATATGTGAATCTTGAGTAAAAAAAAAATCCTAAATAGGCCCTTGCCCTCCTGAACTATATCAACAGAGTTTAAATGTATCCTAAACCTAATGTAATATTTTGCAACGTACTAGTCAATAGACATGGGTGACTGTATTAAGTTCCAGTTTTCTTTTCTCTTAATTTAACCTAGTTATAGTGCCAGTGAAACAGTTTCTGTCCTTTCATGTCTACATTGATTTATCCAATGTATCCTATTTAGATGTCTATGAATATGACTTGAGCTGGACATGTTTTCTTGTCCATGTTGGTCATGTTCTTGTTCATCATAATGCCCCTGATTCATCATTGAAATCCGCGATCGCTGGAAGCGCGATAATACGCGCGACCAGCGATCGCGGATTACCGTGGTCCGGGACTCAAGTGCGCGCGTACACT
>NC_092860.1:18541638-18582276 GCF_032062135.1 Pyxicephalus adspersus
CGCCAGTAAAAAGCTGTCGGATAAGCGCGGCTCCGTGCGCGAGCTTTTCCGGTTGTTGAATAGCGCGATCGCGCACGATTCCGGATCGCTAATACGAATGCGCGACCGATAATCCGATTTTGCTTGATGAATCAGGGGCAATGTGTTAATGGGATGTCTATTCATAAATATTTGCAAGACTTGCTGTTGTGCTTGGGAACATCGGCTATCACAAAGCCCAATTTTGTTCAAACTTAAGCTGTCACACAGATAGCCTTACATTTGACTTTGGATTACTTTGGTATACAGAGCTCATGGAGTTGTTGGTTGACTCAATGACCCTGATTTAATAAAGCTCTCCAAGGCTGGAGAGAATACACTTTCAGAGGTAAATCTGGGTGATCCAGAAAAACATAGAATAGATTTTTAAAAATCATTTGCTATTTGCTAGCAAATGTTTTGAATCCTGGACCAGATCCATTCCAGGTTTGCTGGATGACCCAGCTTCACCGATGAAGTGTATTCTTTCCAGCCTTGGAGAGCTTTCATAAATCAGGGTCAATGACTGCAAGGTGCTCAGGCCAGAATCAGCACCTCTCCGCCACCATGCTTGACAGTTGGTATTAGGTATTTGTACTGATGTAATGTGTTTGGGTTGTTATTATGGGCAAACGTCTCTAGTTTGGTATTGTCTGATCATTGTTCTAGAAGTCTTGTGGTTTGTTCAAATGGAGTTTTGCAAACCTAAGCTGTGAGCCATGTTTTTTTTTTTTAAAGAGAAGAAGCTCCCTGCTGACAACCATTCCAAACAATTCATACTTTTTCAATCCTTTTCTAATTATTGTAGTTATTATTTTCTAGTTATTGTCATAAACGTTAACATGCTAACTGAGAACTTTGAAGTCCAAGATCTAGCTCTTGGGTTTTTTTTTTTGTGATTTTTGTGGTCTGACTTTGGGGTAAAATTTTGAATATTTTTTCTCACTGTGCAATGATGGACTTCAAATTGCAGCCTTCTTATATTTAAAAGTAAAAAATCAAGTCTCCTCTAGACTCTAAGAGGATACTAATGGATCCAGCACTGCATAGCCAATTACTAAGGTCCACTGGCTGTTTGATGCCTTTGTATTGTCGAAATTGCCTGTTTGTGGTATGCATTTCTATCATTGCCCTTTGTTATTCTCATTTTTTTAATGACCTATTTGTATATTAAGAATGTGCTTATGCTGTGATGGTTATGTATTCTCACAACTGCCCATTTACTGCTTCATATTGTAGCAGTTGCCTTTTTACTGAAAAAAAATTCTTTTTATAGGCTCTGTATTTAAAAATGCTATATTTATTGTTTACTTATTGTCACAATTACCCGTTTGTTGTTCATGTTTTGCAACAGTTATTGACTACAACCATTACAATACTCCTATATATATTGGGATATGACATTGTTCTGACATTCCACCCCAAGGTACCATGATATAGATATGTAAAGTGCCACATTCATTTAGAATTAGAACCGCAACTAAAACCTAAATTTTATTTTATTTACATTTTTTTATTTTTTAGTGGAATACTGTTTCTTTATAGTTATATTTTAACAACTACCTGTTTGTTGCTCATGTAATGCAACCAACTGGCCTAATTTATTAATCCTCCCCAAGGCTGGAGAAGATAGACAGACGGTCATGGGAGAATATGGGAGATCCAGCAAATTCAGGCCTAGACCAGGTTTGCTGGATTACCTAAATTCACCCATGATAGTCTAACTTTTACAATCCTGGTGAGCTTTGATAAATTAGTCAGTTATAGAAAAAACAGATTTTGTTATGCTCCTCTCATATATCAACATGGTACGTTATTAGCACCTGTTTCTCCCTATTCTGTTTTTTTTTTTTTGGTGTATAGGGCTACAAGAAACTGATACCAAGGGCCTGATTTAATAAATCTCTCCATGGCTGGAGGGGATATACTTTCATTGATGAACCTGGGTAATCCAGAAAACCTGGAATGGATTTCTTCATTTGCTATTTGTTAGCAAATGTTTTCAATTATGGACCAGATCCATTTCAGGATTTTTGGATCACGCAGGTTCACTGATAAAAGTCTATACTCTCCCAAGTCTATTTCAGGAACTTAGACCTCAAACTAAGATGATTAATGTGTAGGATTTTTTTTTACAATTCAGCCATAAGCCACCTAGGCTTAAAGATTGCGCCTTATTAATTATTACATTTTTTTGCAAATGAAACCTGGTAATGAGTACTTTGTCCTAAAATAAGTTTTATATTTCAAGTATATTACTTGCAATACATAAAGTATAAATTACAAATTCTACAAAACACTGGCTAGGAAGAAGTGGGGGTAATTGACTCTATGGTATTCTTGGGTAAATTTAGCATAATTTAGCATGTTATAATTACTTTATCTTTATTTGAAATAGGTGTTAACACAGGAACATACCCCAATCCATTGCATCGACAGCATATTTTCGAGCTGCGGGTCTTGAGAACACAACATGGTGGCATAAAATCACCAAGCTGCTTAAAAGCAGCATATTGCAATAAAGCCTCATCCTTGAGCTCTGAAATGATAATAAATTTACCACAAATTAAAACATTTATTTCCAAAGCTAATATTTGTTAGCTTATCCAATATCCTTATACTGATCACCTAATGTTAGTACAAAGAGGAACATTTACACAGATAGGCACAGTTACATTTAAAGGGAATTGCATATGTTAGAAAGTGTATTCTTCATCAGGTGTACATTTATATACTGGCTAGGACTGAGGTGTCTTATAGAAAAAACAAAATATACACTCAGAAATAAAAATCCAGTTAGATCCAAGATTTTCAAAGCAAGAGAAATAAGAAGAAACACCAAAATGTAGTCCTTTGGTGTTTTCTATAATGTCAATGAACACAACAAGTCAGTAGACATTGCATGTCCACAGTTTTTGACAGTCACCTGCTGTAGGTCTCCGTTCATCTGTTGCATGTCGATAGTAAATTTACAGTTCTTGACTGTCTTTTACAGCATTATGTATACAAAATAATATGTACATACCCTTGGTGACCTTAAGGAACACAATTACCCCCCCCCCCCCGCCCATTTATCTTGTACATCTACAATGTTGACCTCACATGACCTTAAGGTTTTCTTTTAATCAATTGTAATTAGCAAACTTATTGTTTTGGCGGCATTTCGCAAACAATTAAATTCCTTGGTAACAGCACTTGCAATTAAATTGCAATGATTGCTAAGTCAGAAGAATATCATATCCTTAAAGAGACTATATTATTTATTTATTTTTTTACAAAGTCCTCTTTGTAAATAGGAGGTTCATAACCTTTCTAGCACCGCACTGAAGGTAGCTGCTGACTACAGTAGCACTGCCAGCTAAGACATCTTTACCATCTGGCACACTTCTGGAACAATTATGTCCTGTTATAACCAAGGGGTATAACAAAGGAACTATATCATCAAATACTATTCAAAGAAGATTCCCAGAACAATGGTGAAAATTTTGCAATCAGTGAAGCCCCTGAAGACAACTGGTATTGGCAACACCACTTATGCTATATTAGTAAATATCATCTCAGACAGAATATTTGCCATCTGTAACTTCAATTCTCCTAACCTAATTATTTTATTCTATGGTATTGAAGGCAATGCTAAAGTTTATAAGGTTCTCCCAATTGACCTAGATCATCATTTCTCCATCTTTAAATGAAGGAAAACATGAAACACTTATTGACATTAGAGAACTTTTCACGCTTTGGGAAGTGAAGAAATACCACCTGAACACTAGTGGTGAGATGAGAAGAGTCTCTTTGATTGTCATTGGAAGAAAAGCCCAACTGGTGGTCAGTTGGAAAAAAAGGACCTACTGGTTATCATAATGTATGCTTCTAGTTGAGAAACATAAGGGTCTTACAGAAATCAGGTAGTAAAATCTCCATCCAATAGTTAGACATTAATTTTATGGTGCTGTTGAACATACAGTTTCAAAACAGTAATGTAAGCATCTCAACTTACCTTAGACAGATAGATTTGGTGATTTCTCTTGAGTTTGGTGGAAGCTTGTTTCCAGCTTCCCTCGCCACTGAAGATGTAGCCACGCAGACACTCTTTATAAACCAAGTGGTTGTCCTTAGATGTCAATTAGAGAGGCCAAATGATGACAGAAAAGATTACTGGATGCAGAACTGCCCTTTGTATGTTGTCCAAGGTAAATAGTTAACTATGAAAATTATTCATGATAAAGTATCCAGGCTTTAGACAGCTTTAATCCAATTGTTTATTCTGGCAAAAAAAATACTTTATAATCTACACAGTAGATGATATTGTTTGCTAGCACAATATTGTTATTATTTGTATTATTCTTATTAAAAAATTTGGTAATATGCTGATAAAAATAAGATCACAAAATCCTAAGGCTGCCCATTTATGTAACAATAAAAAAAATGTGGGAGAATCCTAAAACTTTCAGCCTTTTAGAGAGGAAAAGTGTCATCAAAAAAGAACAAAAAGCAGTAAGTATAGAAAATAGGCATCTAAAGGAAAGCACAACAAATCCCAAACTAGTCCCCCCTTCCTACGCTATGCACGGAGCTTAAGGTCAGTGAGGCTGCTCATCATAGGGGCTTGGAACTCAACGCAAATAAGCTTCAATTCTGCCCAAAAGAGTAGAAACTTTGTCCGTCAGACTCATGCCAGGTAGGAGTCTGCTATTATGTTAAATGACAGATTACAAAATAAATTGCAATGGAACCATTGTACCCTGTGTGACAAGTGGTGGACAAAAGACACAAGTCACTGACGCTGCCTGTGGCCAGAAGAACAGTGAGCAGCACAGTAGTTCTATCATTTAATCTTACACCAACTCTCCTGAGACTAGCAGTCACAAGAAACAGTGTTTTAAACCTCACTTTGGTGATATCCAGCTATAAGCCCATTATAGCTATATAGCTATACCTCCTTTACCCTGCAGTCAGGAAGCGGTCCAGAGTAAGGGACCTGCAGGTTGCAGCAGTGATGGCCCTGCTTGGATGGCTGCTGCCGGCTCATCTATTCCACTATATTGCAAAAAAAAACCCCTAATAAACGTGCCCTCCCGCAAAAATAACGCGGCAGTTCTGACCATGTTAAATTATACAAAAATTTACAAACTTTGACAGAAGAATGTATAACAGCTCTAATGTGTGATACTAAGGACACCGTTGAGATTCAACAACATGTAGCAACATCTGATGAAAAATAAATCAGATTCATTAAAAATAAAGTTGATAATATGCCTACACACCAGGAACTTCCCACTATGAGTGTTATATTTGTTTATTTTTGAGACATTCAGAATCATCCATAACATAGGCGACAACTGACTAGCTCACAAAATGTCCAAACCATAGTCAGTCTTTTTACCATTAGGAACATTGGTTACTGTAATTTGCTGTAACTTACTGTGCTTTCTGTGTTTATTCATCAGCAGACACCAATTTAAAGGGATCCCCTGAGGAATCCCTTTAGGGAGAACTGTGTCAGGGCTGAGACATTTTACTGCTGATATCAACTAACACTCTGTGACGTGATCTGTAACCTATGATTCAACTATAGCATAGTAGTACTGTGTTAGCAGAGGTCTAGCGCAGTAGGACTTTGTCTAAAAAAGGAGAGTTTTTGTATCCATGTATATGTTTTGCCTATAAAAGCCTGTCTTTTATTCCCCTCTTTTTGGATTTTATGTTTACGTACTCCTTGGACGGATGCTTGGAACACTGTATTCCTACTTAGACAGGTGGATTCTTCCTTTGGTGGATCCTTGTTCAGTGATGGCAATAACCAGTGGTGTCCAAGCAAACAATATTCAAAATGAGACTCCAGACCACATCACACCTTATGAAGTGTAGTCAGCATTCACTTGACCCTGAGCCCAATTGTGACACTGTGTAAAAAAGTTATTTTGTCAACACAACTGCACACTGGTTGCCACCTTGATTGAGAATCGTAGATGTAGTGGCTCTGAGTGGCGAGAACACAGGTACCCGTTGCTTCAGTAAGGGGGAGTTACCTATTTATTGAGGAGGGGGACTGAGACAGCTGTGTGGGTGCCAGGAAGGTACAAAGATTATATGGGTGACAAGTGGATGTAAAAAGTACATAAAAAGTCATGCCTAGGTACAAAGTACATCAAAAGATTTGCCTAGGGTATTTTAAAGAACATGCAGTTCTTCTTTAATGTACACTACAGGAAGAGCCTGGAGAGTGTTGTTTATTACAGTTCATTCCCAGTAGGGTCCTGCAATAAGGCAAGCATTTGCATTAAAAAATCCATGCATTAGTGGAACACACATCGCATGCAACATTCATTCATTCATTCATTAATGGCACCAAAACACATCTTTCCAGCACATTTTACTTTGCCTAATTTGTCAATGCATACCAATTTATATGAATAATGTGAATGAATAACATGTATATGGTCAGTCCTATGTTACATTCTGATGATAGATTATTATACTTTATAGGTGAGCAGTATTTGCTCTTCCTGAGGAAGCTGCATATAGCGAAACGCATAGCCAAGCATTTATAATATCATTGAACCATTTTAGTTAAATTGCTCATTGATGTACATAGGAATTGGTGATTTAATTTGCAAGAGCATATCATGGACAATAACTTTATGTCGGCAAAGTTTTTTTTGTATGGATTTTACTGAATCATTCTAAAATAAAGGATAATTTTATATGACTTTTTGGATGTCAATTTGACAATTACAATTAAGCACCAATAATGTCATGGGCACTTTTTCTACATATTTAGCTATATTTGTAATGAAGTGAAAAGATGCAACCCTGGCTATTTGATGAGCACTGTGGCACAGGTAAATATTTTAATTAAAAACTCACCCAATGTGATTTAATAATACGCACACTCGCACGCCATTTACAATTTTTTTCTTATTTCTTGTAAAATATTACTGTGTGTAAAAAAATCAAATACCATATTTAAATAAGAGAGATTTAAACTTTTTTTTATTATTTCAACAGCAGCAGTAGATTTCTTGTGTAAGATGTAACAGCAAGGCATTGTTGTAATTTCTTTTGGGACAACATGAGACAGGGTGGTGACACAGGAGAACAATTGGAAGACAGAGAGAAAGAGAGCAAGTGGTGGTCAGATAGTTCTAATCAGAGCAAATTCTAATTATATACATGCTCACAGTCTCAGTTTGGATATTCTGTGTGAATGTTCAAGTGTCCATTGTTTAGGATTATCCCAATTTACTGCTACATTGGTATGCTCTTCTACGCCTTTTACAGAGGGTTGCGGACAAAGTCAGGATTGATGTGAGGGCAGCCATATTTATTTAATCAAAACTACTTCACTGTACTTTTCAGGTACCACATAATCAAATTTATAAATGTACAACACATTTTGTGAAACAATTGGATGAGTACATGAAACTGTAACAGATTAGTCGCGCCTGCATTTCAATGTGTTTAGCAGATTTTGCTTCCTCAGGAAAATTGTAGAACATCAAAAAATATTGTATATATCATCCAATTCAAACCAATTTGGATTATTAAATCCATTAACTCAGCATGGTTAGGACTTGGAATCAAAGTCATGGGCAGCACAGTTGCTCAGAGGTAAGTGCTCAGGTGTTAGCAGCACTGGGTCCCAGGTTCGAATCCCGGCCAAGACACTGGCCCTGATTCATCAAGCAGAATCGGATTATCGCTTGCGCATTCGTATTAGCGATCCGGAATCGTACGCGGTCGCGCTATTCAGCAACTGAAAAAGCTCGCGCACGGAGCCGCGCTTATCTCGCGCAGCTGAAATGTAATCGCCTTAATTGGCAGATTCGCGACCCCTATTGCTCAAGGCAGGAATCCGGCTGGCAGTGAGGAGGCAAGTGTACGCGCGCACTCGAGTCCCGGACCGCGGTAACTCGCGATCGCTGGCCACGCGTACTTTTGCGCTTCCAGCGATCGCGGATTTTGATGATGAATCAGGGCCACTATCTCCATATTTGTGTGGGTTTCCTCTGGGTACTCCAGGTTCCCGAAACATGCAGTTTGGACTGTATTAAAGGCGTATGACTATGATAGGGGATTGGATTGGGATCCCTTTTGAGGGACAACTAGTGACATGACTATGCACTTTGTACAGTGCTGCATAATATGTTGGCGCTATATAAATACTGTTTAATAATAAGTGTTAAGTTTCACTGAAGCAACAAGAATCTCTTGTGGTTGGTGCATTGTAATGGGGGGAAAAAATAAGATATACTCCTTCTATTTTTATTATTATTATGTCATATTCTTAATTTATTCTTCATGTCATTATTTATTACCATTCCTTCCTCCCCTGTGTATGTCTGCTCCCTAATGCTGGCTGTCTGCAGGAAGCCTCAGTTAATGTTAGTGTGGTCCGACTGTATTGTCAGCTGTCACTGTCCACCAGCTGGATTGGCTGATCTGTACGCTACTTATCAATGACAGCTATAGTTTACGGCTCAGTCAATCCAGCCTATAGACTTTGACTCTTCTGTTTTCTGATTAGAGTCAGGCTGAATTTGTATTTGATTTGATTTTTTATTAGAATATGCATATGATTTTTTTTGGTCCATGCAACATTGGTGACCCAGAGGACGTTAGTTAGATCGAAGTTTGTGCAAAGAATTCCCCTGTTAGACAGTTTTCCCCTAATAAGCGTCCCAATGAAAAGTTTGGGAACAAATAAAAAATGTTGGATTGCCCTTCTCTTTCTATGTGAAGTACAATGAGCACTGTACACGGGGTAAATCACCCTAGTGGGGACACAAACAACAATATAAACAGAAGGTCTAGCCCTTTCATACTTTATCCAGACTAAAAAGTTGCACTTTAAGCATATCCATATATTAACACTGGAAATTTGTCTTTGTTTTTTTTTATTTAGTTTTTTTTTTTTAATAGGCATTGATCTTTGTCTAAACTATTTGTAGACTTCTCTTTTATTTTCAGTCTAAACCAGATAATCCCATAGCAAACCTCAGGTTGAGATGTGATCTTTCACTACCTGCAGTAAACAGACGCAGACCAATGTAAAGTGTGATGTTGCTACATACGTATGGTTACTGTAAAAAGTTGGATAGGTTCCCTAATGGAAGGTCTGCTAATCTCGTGTAAATATCAACAGCTCACATTAAGTACTCAGCATTAATCCCTGGAAATACTTGAGGCAACAATAACATGATCTACCCCCTTTATGTATCGGCACTGTTGGCTGCAAAGCTTTTCAGTGCTTTTTGTGTTGATTCCGACCTTTGAAGTTCTGCTTTCACAATAATGACATTGACAAAGAATCCAAAGAAATACAACCTAGAGTAGGCCAAAAAGCACTGACATCTCAAAAAAGTTCTGCAACATTTCAGCAATGCATTGTAAAATATTTGTTTTGTTGCCTCAATAAATAGGTGTGAAGTCACACGTTTAAAACAGATACATCATGAAAAAGGAAGATCCATTCTAAGAAACTAATACTAATAAATAAAAAAGTTAATTTATGTGGAAAAGTACATTTATGTGGCAAAAAGTACATTTATGTGGAATTTTGAGTCCCAAACATTTCTGGAGAGGTAGGCATGGGTGAGGCATGGTGACATCACCATGAAGCCTGGGACCAGATAACTATTATAATAATATATACAAATAATATATAAATAATAATAATTATTGTAGTTGTACATGATTATTTTTGCAAGCTTTACTTTTAACCAACTTTTTGTTTGCTTGCTTGTTTGGTTTTGGGGGACTAACAGTAAATTAGACCTTCCATGTTACATGAACATTCACTTTAAGATTTAGGATTGATAGAAGTTGGAAACTCCGTTAAAATCTCTTTGTCCTCAGTGCCCTCATTTTCTATCACTTGAATTATTTTTTCAGTGGATATATCAACAACATTTCTCATTACTGACATACAAGTTCCCATATAATAAACAAAAAAAGAAAATCTTCACTTTTTAGGTTCAGGTCCACTTTAAAGTAGGTGAGTAACAAATTTTCAGAAATTTGTATTTCTTATCTTTAAAAAAGAAAAAAAAAAAAGTATCGATAACTCTTTTTATTTCATTCAGTAATTTACAAGCAGTTAACCGGGTGCTTTGGATATAAAACAGAAAAGAGCAGCCTAAAGAAAATGCAAAGTTTTATTTTATTGTATAGAATGTACTTTTTATTGTTAGTTTAGTCCCAATGAAAAATACGAATGAGATAATCAGGTAAAATAGGGATCCATTGGCTAATATCCAATATCATAAACAAGGGGGTTTCCAAAACAATGTAATCAGTTTAGTTATTGATTTAATTTCTTCTTTTCTTGAAATGTTTAGTGGCCATATGTAGCAATTCATGCATTGCAGACATTGACTGAAAGAAGAAGTAGGTCCTAAAAAAAGAAGAAGAAAGAATTAAAGTTTATACATGTAACATGGTGTAGGTACAATATGGTCTGTAAAAGTAAAAGAAACAAGGACTAGTGTAACACACAGCCATGGTTGATGTCCATTTGCCCCACAAAAACATAGACATGGTTTCAGTTTCAGCAATAAGGGTTCCATACACCCTTTATGATTTTTTTTTTTTAATCATAAACATAACCTCTTTGATTCACCTCATGACTTCTTGTGTGTCTTTGATACTCTAGCTGTCAGATTTACTTGCCACCATTCTCGACAGTAAGTTTTGGGTACTCCTGCATACCCTTACATGTTCTAGCTCCTGTATTCTTTATATTATAGGATCCATAAAAACACACAGAAGCAAGAATGGGAACCTATATACTGCTAAAGAAGAGAATATTGACTTAAATGTGCTAATCATGTAAAAAGCTAATTATTTTTATGTTTTTCACCTGTACATGATTAGATAATCAAAGAAAATAATTATTTTATTTTTAAAAACCATAAAAAAATGTCCTTGCTTGATAATCCTTAAGTACAGATAGATATGTTGAATGGGTGTCATGGATGACATTTGCACAGCTTTACTTTATTTGCTAAGCTAAGTGAACCTTCTCTACTCTATAGGTAAATTAACCTCTAACTATGCCCTTCATTGCATCAATAACTGTTTGCAGAGCCTTTCCAAATTTTTAAAAATGTTTGTGTATATATATATATATATATATAATATATATATATATATATATATATATATATATATATATATATATATATATCTTATATACAAATCTGTTATATGTGAAAAATTAGGACACCTCAATAAATATCCACTTCTTTATTAAGATTTAATTGCAAAATTAACCTCCATTTACTCACTAAACAAAGGATATCACAAAGAGTTTGTATTCTAACTGAAGAAAGAGATAGGACACCCTACTCCCGAATAGCTAATGTTCCCCCCTATGGCTAAAATAACTGCAGTGAGACACTTTTTGTAGCCATCTACAAGTTTCTGATATTGGTCTGAGGAAAGTTTTCCCCACTCCTCAAAGAGAGTTATTTCAACTGTGAGTTGTTTTAGGGGTTTCTTGCATGTACATCCTATTTCAAGACACCTCACAGCATCTTATTGGGATTTCCATCTGGGCTTTGACTTGGCCACTCCACCTCTCTCCATTTCTCATTTTTCATCCAGGCCTTTGCTGATTTATTGGTATGTTTTGGGCCATTGTTGTGTTGCAAGGTCAAGTTCCGCTTCAGCTTTAATTTTCTTACAGATGGCTCACATGTTCTTCAAGCACCCTCTGATATGTTGTAGGATTCAGGACGGTGAGCTTACCAGGTCCTGCTGCAGCAAAGCATCACCAAACCATGACACTTCCATCTCCATGATTCACAGTTGGTGTGAGTTTTTTTTTTTTCCTGGAATGCTGTATTTGGTATATAGCAAACATGCCCTCTGTTCTGGTGTCCAATCACTTTTAGACTCATTTGTACAAAGAACATTATTTTAGAAGCCCAGGTATTTGTCTGTGTTCTCTCAGGCAAACTTCAGTCTGGTCTTGATATTTCTCTTAAAGGTTTTCTCCCTGCACACCTCCAATGCAAGTTAAAGTTGTGCAGTTTTTTTCTGATTATAAAGACATGCACTTTAACATTTACAGTAGCAGGAGCCTGCTAAAGCTCCTGTGATGACATTTTAGTGTTTTTGGAGACTTCTTTTAGGATCCTTGGGGTTACCTTATTTGGCTGGGCAGACCTAGGCATGCTGGCAGCTGTTTTGAAACTCCTCCATTTGTGGACTATTTTGCCCACAATGGAATCACTGATTTTACGTTCTGTTTAATCCCTTACCAGATTTATAAACTGCTAAAATCTTTATTCTCAAGGCCTCAGACAGCTCTTTTGATCTCATAATGGTGTTCACTCTCATCTCAACAATCAGGAGCACACCAAACTAACTGTGAGAGGTTTAACCACCTTAGGAAGGGAGGGTGTAAGAAAAAAAATCCTAGCCGCTTCCCTCGATCCAGCGACGTCCTCAGCGATCCCCGGCTGGCTTCTGCATCACATCCCGGTGTGGTCGATATGATGCTCGAAGCATTTGTACGCCAGGGAGGTGGGGCTTGGTGGGAAATTTAAAAGCAGATTACATTGTAGTCTGCTTTTAAAACATTTATCACAGTGATAAAGTTTAAAAAATAAATCCAAATAATTAATAATAAATCCAAAAGTTTATTCTGTTAATGTACCCTTGTTTGGAAAAAATAAAAAAAAATGTTTTATTAAGTTTATTTTTTTTATAAACTTATTCATAATTATTTATTACATTTATAATTTATGATTTGGGTTTCAAACTTTATCATACCCAAGAGTTATTTCTAAGAATTATAGGCCTAAAGTATTAAACATCAAATTTCTATGCAAAACAATGTACAGCTTTTGACATAACAAATACTGAAATAATTAAAACACCAGGGGGCCTAAATAAAGCAAACCTTCTTTAATACATCTAATATCTGTCTCCTTTACTGCAAGTCTATGTGCTACTCAAGCTACTTTACCTTCCTATAATCTATAATCCCATACCATGCTTCCACCAGTTATGAGTTTCTTTTACCACAGCTACAGGACCCATTCAGGATAAAATGTACTTTACCTTTTCTATTTCAATATCCGCCTTGGAAAAATCCACATCTACCACATTTTTCATGTCAGGAAGAGGGATCGCTGTTTTTGTCAAACCTAAAAGGAAATGCCAAAAAACAAAAACATCACCTAGAGCAAGTTTTCTTCTTCCCCTAATTTATTGCTATGACTTGAAGTTCAACATTTAAATGATATAAAACCGACCCTAAAGTTTAGGTAGTTTTAGTAGTTGAATAAACCCCAGCATTACCAGCTATATCATTTCACACCTTGACAGACCGGTGCAGTGTATGGCTAACCAGCGGTGACCATTGACAGCCTATCAGAGTCCTCTAGCTGGATTGACTAACCCATATGTTGGTGGATGATTTCAGATAGAACCTACACCACTGATGTTCAATTTTATTCACTTCTGGCTGAAGGACTGATGTTCAAGTCGAATTTGGCAAACACCCAAGCCGAACAACAAGCCTATTTATCATGCCTAATTAAAAATACAGTGGTAAACTAGACAGAGGTTAGTGATCATAATTTTTTTTTTAATAAATAGGTACATGTGAATTTAGGTCATCTTCATTTTGAGAGTAGCCTTCAGTTAACATTTTTAATTGAAGAAGGTTTTAGAATTCAGAATCCTAAAATTAAATTAAAGTCCTGTGCTCTACAAGATGAAAAAAAGTTACACAATATAATAGAATTATAATTAGGGATGAGCGAGAAAGCCTCTGCCAGTATCGGGAAAATGTACTCGAACTTCCGATGGGTCCCCAAAATTTCGGCAAACCAATTTCCCGGACCCATCGGAAGTTCAAGAAAATTACAGGATGATTTCCACGGCTGCATTCATTCATGATCACAGCCGTGGGAATCTTCCTGTCAATTTGATTCTGCAGAAAATAGGGCCTTTATCGCTTACAAAACATGTAAGAGACAACGACCTTGTGAATTCGGCGAGTGTGCAAACCCCAGGCACTAGAGGTTAAATGAATAAAAGCCTCCCCATTCATCACCTCTAGTGCTCTGTGATTCGCTGAGGAAAGGAAAATCCTGATGATGCTTGAGCTGTCATCAAGGTTTACCTTTCTTTAGCCAATCAGAGAGCACTAGAGGTGATGAATATGGAGACTTGTCCTCATTAACCTCTAGTGCCCAGGGATTGCACACTCGCCGAATTCACAAGGCCATTGACGCTTACATGTTCAGTAAGCGAGAAAGGCCCTATTTGCCGCAAGATCGAATTTACAAATCTTGCTCGCTCATCCCTAATTATAATATCAAGATCCAATACCATATTGGAGCATATACCAACGTATACTGTATTTGAGCATATACCAATAGAGACTTCTATTCCAAAAATCCTGGTGTCATTAAAAGAGCAGCGAGACCATTGCTATGTTTGTGACATTAGAAATGTGGTGCGCTTGTGTGTGCTGGGGGGTATTTAAATTCAAAGGTTTATATAAAGTTTTAGTAATAATTACCATTTATATATTGTAATAATTTTGTTTAATATGTACATTATAGTATTGTTTGAATTTTTACTGTTGTTTGTTTAATGTTTAATATTATATTGTTTATTTTTATGGATTGATTAAATATCAATAATTGACCCCTAAACGTTCTTTTATTGAGGTTGTTTCTGTCAATTTCGTTTAAAATGTGAGCATTCCTTTACCCAGAAAAGGTATAATTGTTGAAGGCTCTGGGTTTATCTGTGGTTGTATATTTTATTTGCACCTGTTTATTGTATTTTTTTACTTTTTTTCTATTACCAGGATTTGACAGCATTGGAAACTCTTTCAAGCCCTACAGCAGCATCTGGCATACATCTTTACCAGAGCATTATGTTTTATTGCCATGCATAAAAAAAACATTTTTTTTATAATTAAAAATGATGAATATCTGAATTTACTACCTAAATGTTGTTTGAGATCATTGGATTGAATTTAGCTCACAAGAGATCTTGTCAAACTATAGTCTAGAGAGAATATTATTATTAATCCTCAATATCACAAAAATCACAGAATTTACAGATATTGCAAAAACATATACCATTTATTACGGGACTGTAGACTTCTTTAATAAATGAGTTGATAAAATCATTTAGATCTTGAACCTAAATGAAATACAAGATGTAATCATTTATTATATTCAAGCACTATAAAAAAAAAAACATTGATGTCAGAAAAAGCACCATACGGATTGAAATGATATCCAATCTATCCATTAGTTAGCAATTAAAACAGGTTATCGAGGACTCATCATGCCTGTCAAGATTTTAATAAAATATCTGGGGCTCTTAGAAAAATTCCCACTTTTTCTGGTAATACTTAGTGTCAGGGCCAGTTTTGGGGAACAGCAAACTTGGCAATTGCCTAATGCTCCAACTGACAGAATTTCAAGGAAACCAAAGTCAATCAAAAGTTTACTTTTGGAGCTTGTTTAAGTACATGGTGGGCAGCTACTGCCTGGTGTGATCCTCTAGCACTACTTGATAGTGCTTACTTAATTAATACTTAATTGAAGATCCATAGAGGCAATGGTTTTACCAGGCAGGAGGTACAGCATTTCTTTTTTGTCTTTGTTGCTGCATGTACGTTTTAAAATTTTTGTTACAGCTAGTCCCTGGGTTACATACAAGATAGGGACTGTAGGTTTGTTCTTAAGTTGAATTTGTATGTTAGTTGGAACAGGTACATTATTTTAATAAATGCAATTAGGACAGATGTTTGTCTCAACATATTATTAGGCTGAGTAGTGTCAGTTACTGTATACAATTCTAACTGTGAGCTAATCACAACCATAGCAAAGGAAAAAAAACTTGAAGGAGCCTAGACATTCATTAATTTCTGGAACAAGCTGTGCTTTGATATGCAAAAAGAAACAATTGCAGAGTTTGTCTTGGTAATTAAAGAGTTACAAGATGTTATCAGCTCAGTTCTTAAGATCACCCATAACCTCAGCTGGGTTTAGCAAAAGAGGGAGCAAGGAAGCCCTGTTCGTATCTAGGAGTGGTCTGTATGTCAGATGTCCTTAACCTGGGGACTACCTTTATTACAATTATAATCATTAGCAAAACCAAATCCACAAAAAGGTAGGTAAAAAATTATTTTTGAAAGTAGTTTTTACAATTTCAAAACCTCTGGATGCAAGTCATGTCACCAATGCTGATGTTCAATTTTTTATGTGCCTTTATAAGTTTTTACCATTTTAATGTGAGGGCATTTTAGGAGAGAGTTGTCTGAGTTTAGCATAATCCTGAAGTCTCTATAACACCGGGCGTGGTAATATTGGAGTAAAATGATCAAATCTCCTAGCCTGATGATTGGTCGTCTTAGCTAAAGAAGGGAATCATTTACATTTCAGGAATGTTTATGTCTTTTCACAATCACTGGGATTTGTAACAAGTGGGGTGGATCTTAGGAAATAGATAAATATCTGGAAATTTAGAGGATACAACCATGAGTCAGTGACGGAGAAGCCATTGAGTCCTAGCTCAGCCTATCATGTCTGATAGGAAACAGACAAGAAGGGTAGTCTACCTGGGAGTGTGAAAGATTTTAGTCACTACAGTGCAGAAGACAGGTTTCCATAGGAGCTGTTAGGAGGCGCTCTATGGGGCTAAGTACCCAGGCGATACCTCACCACGAGAGGTTGTGTGCCACCCATTCCCTCCGGCGGCTGTGCTCGCAGTAGCACTGGGTTCCAGGAACAGTGCCCTGTAGGTTGCAGCATCCCTATGGCTGAGGTTTCCCTCAGCATCCTCTGCACTGAGGCTGCGCAATTGAAGTGAATTGAGTTGTGTGCAGTTGGTTGCTGAGTAGTTCCTCTAATCCCCGCCTGTCATTGTCCACTGGGGCCTCTCTGCTCCCAGTCAGATGTGCCTGTTATAGCGTCTGCTGGGCTGGCCTGTGTTCGAGTGTTTTTGTGAGTTTTCTTGTCCTACGCTTGTTTTCTGATTACCCGTTTAAATTTTGCCTGGACCTCAGCTTGTGACCCGGACTCTGTTTTTGCCTTACCCCTTGTACTGCGCTGGATGGACTGATTTCCTGTGTTCTGAGCTTAGCTAGTTTTTTGGATTCCGTCTTTTACTCTGCATGCGTGGCTCTGTACTCTACATTTAGTGGGCGTCGGGTCGGATGCCGGCCTATCTCCAGACACCATCCTTTGCGCACCAAATCCTGGGGGCATCCGAGTGCTGGGAGACACAACCAGTCTCCTGAGGCTGAGAGGGGACTGCTATAGATTGGTGTCTGGGGAATACGGACATAGACCCAGGCCTTACAGGAGCTTTGATGGTTAGGACTGTCCGAAAGGTGGCTGCCTTATCCAAGCAAGCCTTACCCAATCCATTTAGCCTGAATCCAGAGATTTTTTTTTAATTTAAAGTCATGAATTTATTTACCTTTTTACCCAAACATTCTGCTGAGTCCTGTTCTTAATGCCCATGCAAGCTGTAGCCTAATTCCTTTCTATAGGGAATCATGCTTATAGGTGCTTGCAGTGGTCCTGTGATTGTAGAGATTTATATAAGGAACTTTACATTTTTATTGTGAAGAACTGTGATTTATTTGGTTCCAGGACTATTTGGCCAAATTGGTAATAAACTGTGGATACCCAAATAAAAAATGTGCAGAAAAGGGGACGGACCATGTTATTTGGCTCAGAGAGGAACAATCATTTATCTCTTTGTGGGATGACTAAATTTTCTTCAACACCAACAGCAATGCAGCCTAATTCTTTCTGTGCTGCGTTGCACTTGCTAGTACAGTAAGCCCCATGGACAGCAGAGAACAATGCTGATAAGTTATTTTTTAATGCATTTAGTCTCTGACAGACATGGACCCTGCCTATAGTAAATTCTAAATTCCCTAGAGTAACAATAACAGTAAGCTCCCAATCCACACAGATGTATCAGTATGTTCCATCTCTAATCTCAGCAGTAGATATTTAATTTGACTTTACCCTAATTTGAACAGCAATGCTAATGAAGAACACTGCAAGAATAATAAGGCAGACACCACTTAACTATGGTAGACCTAAATGAGAGTAAAATCTTATTATATTGATGCCACACATGCTTAGTCAAGATGAAACTTTCAGTCTGTTGTAATTTTGTAAAAACTACAACAGAATGAGTAACTATGGGTAGGCACCAGAGATAAAGTTACATACCATTAACACAGTTGACATGATACAAGATCAATAGGTTTTGAAAATAGTTTTTATCAATTTTTACTATGTAACATATTAAGGGCAAATCAAAAATAAACAAAATTACTTATATTGCAATTTCATAGCTGTTTACCTCAAAATCGCCAACAGTTGTGGTCATCACAGCCAGAAATGTCCTTAAAATATCAAAACATTGAAAACATATATATGTAAAAATAAGCATACTAAATAAACCTATATACACCAATTCACACCTGAATATAACTTATGGGCTGGAGCAATTTTTACATTTGCTGTTGATCTATTCACTTAAGCTACGTACACACATCAGATTTTTATCGCCCGATAATCGGCATCGGCCAATTATCGGGCGAAAATCTGCCGTGTGTACAGTCGGTGTCGGCCATCGTCCGGACGACCGACCTGCCGGATCCACGGACGATGGACGACAGCCGATCCTAATGAAAGGGAAGGGGAGAGCGTGCAGCAGGGTGCCGCTCCGTCGCTCTCCCCCTCCCCTCTCCATAGAGCAGAATGGTGCTGTATGTACAGCACCGTTCATGCATCGTGCACACCCTTGTCGTTGGAAAGGATCGTGAAAGATCCTTTCCAACGACAAAAATTGCACGTGTGTACGCAGCTTTAGTCATACCTTTGATAACAAAGTATTAGGGAATATATTTTAGGGAGGGACAGACAACAATGTATTCTTTCAGGCCAAGTTAACATTGGTGATTCATCTATTGTTGATGTAGATGACTAAAACAGAATAAATACCATGTAACATTATTGGTGTTGCATTATTTTTGGAAAAAAGCTTCTATGTGGCATTCTAAGCAGTATTTTGTTGTTGACAGGACAGTGGTAAACATGGGATTTACAATGATTCCATCATCAACAAACAAGCCAAATATGCCAGTGGCCAACCATAAGGTATATCCAGCTTTCATATATGACAATCAAACCAATTTCATCTTTTGTATATAGCCTAGTTTATATCCAGCTTAGATATAGTATTTTCAAACATATTTATATAACTAAAATATTTCCTAAAGGTAACACCTAGTTCTGCAAACCATTAACAAGAGTGGAGCTTACTTGTCAAGAGAAAACATTGAATATAAGCTGTTTTCCTTTACAGATGACTGGATTTTAAAGTTCATATGCTGAAAAAAAGAAGAAAATAAAATGAAAGGCCTTTAATATTTAGTTTCTGGGTAAAGTAAGCAGTAGACAGCAGTTGTGTAATTTCAGCGTTTATTAAAACAGTGCAAGAAGAAAAAATGTATTGAAATGAAAGTGCAGTACTCATATAGACAAAACAAAAACCATCCTGTACTAGTCTGATTTATGTAATTTTACCCTAATTGGCTGATGAGGATCACTCATACTATTTATTGAAACAGCCCAGTGGGCTTTGTGTGACATCAGAGAAGAAATGTATTAGAAATACTAGTTCCAGCACCCATAAAATGCTTCATTTGAATATAATATTAAAACATATTTTTTGCCCTATACTTTTAACCATGACACCCTTCCCCTTTGAAATAGCCACACAAAGTGTTCCCAGGGGTCTGTACTCAGATTGACATCATCTATGTATGAACATTGTGAATCTTTGGAAGTCTAGACAATTTATGTTTCTGGTTTTAGATAGAGATGGAACACACTGGAGCCCTTGTCAGTTTTTATGTCTATCAGTGGTTATTTTAGTGAGTTAGTGAAGATTATTATCTGGCCTTGATAGCAGGTTCAAATCTTTCCCAATTTTATTCAAAATATGTTTAACAAGTGGGCACATTTTGTCTCTTGATAGTAAAAAAAATTGGTTGTATAATTTTCTAAAATCTTTTCATTCATCCACAAAATAATGCTCCAGTTGCTGGCTCCAGATATTTCAGCTAAAAGCAGCACAATTGGACATGATAATTGCATAAAAATGTATTATTTTACCTTTGGAAAGGTGAAGTGCCATGGAAGCCGCCCCTTTGTAGTGGAAGTACAAAGCTACTTGCGACATCCCAGCCAATTTGCTTAGCAATAAAATAAGCTTGGGCAAAGATTTTTAGACTATGGTTGGGTGCGCCAAATCCATCTTCATCTCTAACTCCCATGAGCTCCATGATGATATAAATACTTTTAGGAATATATTTTACCATTTTAAATCTGAACAAGGTGCTTACCAGATCAATGGCAAATAAGAGTGAAGGTTCAGAGTCTGGTCTGGATGCCTCTACTTCCATGGTGGAGTAAAGATGAAGAATTGCTTTAGAAGTGCTTATGGTAACTAAAGGTGGTTTATCCACATAAATATTTATCTTGTAATCCTGAAGTTCTGTTGGAAGCTGCAAGTCATAATGAGTATATAAAAAAGTTTTATGCATGCAGGTTTATTACCCTGGATAGCAAAATTCATTTAATGTCCACTGACAAGGTCAAACAGGCATCTTACTTTTGTACATATTGTGAATTGTAATGTTTTCAACTGTTTGTGACTAGAGGGCACTGATGCATAGAAGCTCAATTTTACCATCAGTAATGATCTTCACGATCAAAATTAATGCATAAATCTTAAAAAAAATTCATTGTCTTTTTGCAGCTATAGCGCTTTTTTGCAGTGACAATTTCAGCTGCCAATGGAATATGATCTTTATATCATAGCTAAAATGGTTGAAATAGTAGTCACATGTTTTAAAGCCTTCCGGAGGTTATCATTGGCACAGACTGTCAGCAGTCAGTAAAGAGTACCTTCTTTTGGTTTGACATATGCACATATTTGCACTTGTAGAATTGAAATTGAATGCAGACTAGTTAAAAATGAAAAAGTGGCTTGCAAGTCACAAAGCATTTTCAACAGAGCAAGTATAGGTCTGTTTGACAAACTACCACTACCAGTCAGTGAATTTAAATCATATAAGAGAGGCTGCTGAGAATTTCCTGGCTTTGCCCCCTTCCAGATGAAATAGAAAAATGAGTGTTGGGGTATATGACAGGCTAATATCTTAGTATTAGTATTAACTGTGCAAATTGAAGATTTGGCTGAAGATGTTCCAAACCCAGAAAAATCATGGCGTTTTCTGGGATAAAGACTGTATTCTGTTGGTGGACTACCTACCTCCAGGCTCTAGTATCACCGGACAGTATTATGCTAACCTTGTGGACCAGCTGAAGGAGGCAATTAGGACAAAATGCCTTGGAAAGTTGACCAAAGGTATCTTTTTTTGCAGGACAATGCACCTACACACACGTCCAAGGTTGTGGCTGCAAAATTGAAGACCCTGGGTTTCCAATTGGTCCACCATCCCCCCTACTCACCTGACCTGGGCCCTTCGGACTATTATCTGTTCCCAAATGTGAAGATATACCTGAAGGGACAACGGTTTGAGGACATTTCTGACGTCAATGATGCTGCTGAGAGCTGGTTTGTGGCCCAACTAAAGGACTTTTTTTGAATGGTCTAGGAAAGGTGCAACTATGCTGTACCAAGTGCATCAGTCCCAGGGGGGAAATTGTTGAATAGATGTGTTATTTTATAACTGTGGCTCTCTTCTTTCTGGGCAAAGCCAGGAACTTCTCAGCACCCCCTTGTAATTGTGACAAACACCGATTGGCTAAGTCTAGAATTACCTTCACTTTTTAGATATTCATTTTTATTTTTTATTTATTCTCCAGGACAGGAAAGGCCAAAAAACTTGGAAGAGATGCACATAAAATAACCTAACAGGCATTTTTAACACATCCCTGCCACATGGAAAGCAAAAATATGGAAAGCACTATATCAGTATTCCCCAACCTTTTGGACGTCACAGACCCTTACATTTATGGACTCAAAGGGTGTTACTCAATGTGTCAGTCAAAGGGAAAGAAACGTCCCCCATAATGACATCATGATTCCAGAATCCATCCACTCTCCCATCGCAGGCTCAGATCTGCTTGCTAAATATCCTAGGGAAACTGTAGCACAGGGCTGTCCATGCAACAAAAGTTGTGTCCACAGCCCTGCGCTACTGTCCCCCCAGGATGTTTAGCAAGCAGGTCTGAGCCTGCCATGGACAAGTGAGAGGGTTTGGTTCATACAGGGGGACAGTGGGGTCAGGTGAAGGACCCAGCTGGAGGGTGCACCGGCCAGAGCTGCAGACCATCAAATTTTCTCACGGACCACCAATGGTCTGTGGACCACTATTTGACAACTGCTCTATTTAATATTTATGTGATCATAAGGAATTACTAAGCACCACTTTTATAGTGTAGAAATAAATAATTATGTAAAATAAGAGCAATGGATTTGAAAAATGAAAAGAATGCACATAAATATCCAACATGCACTTACCTCAGGAATTACATCACTTAATTCAGAAGTTGAAATTGCTCCTGCATTTTTAATCTGAAATGCAAGAATTTCTTGTTATGGCAAAACAATGATATGTCTTATATCCTAAATTGGTCCCAAAAACCCTAGCAGTAGATCTACAAATATAGTGGTACAAAACAATAGTTGACAAGGTAATGAGAGTACAGTAGTCAAATTAAAGAGAGAAGTAATGGAAAAGACAACAGTAAAAAAATTATATATGTGCACATATCTGGGGGAGTCAGTTGTATGGAAGGGGGAGTTTCTTAAAGTAGGGGCTAAGGGTGCTAGAAAATGGTATAGGGACAAGAGATACAAGTGGGGAGTTAAAAAAAAAATAAAGGTTGTAAAGATAAAGAACAGATCAAAGAGGTCAAATGGATGGATTGGCAGACTTCTTCATGTTAATGGCAGTTTTCAAACAGATCTCTGGAGGGAAACAATCAGATGAACTAGAAATCTGGTTTCCCTTGTAATAAGTTTACATAGATTTCCAAATCCATATAATGTTTGGACCTAATCACCCTTCTCAGCCCCCTTGACAACTCGCCATTTCCCCTTTCTGATCATAACCTTATCACCTTCAACCTATCGAACCTTTGCCCTCCTTTGCCACATCCCAGACTTTGTCAATGGCAGAGAGATATCCGTAACCTTGACCACAACCTATCCTAAAGAAACCCTCACTGGACCCCTCCCTACAGTCTAACTACCGTCTTGTCTCGCGTCTCCCATATGTCTCCAAACTTCTTGAAGGCCTTGTCTACAAAAGACTCCCCTATTACCTGAGCACCAACTCTCTCCTTGACCCCCTGCAGTCTGGTTTTAGAGCTGCCCTTTCCACTGAAACAGCCCTTACTAAAGTGGCCAATGACCTCATGACAGCTAGGTCTCAAGGCAACTTTTCCCTGCTTCTTCTCCTTAATCTTTCTTCTGCTTTTGACACTGTTCATCACCCCTTCTAATACAAATCATGCACTCCATTGGTATCAGTGACACTACTCTGGCCTTTCCTTTTAAGACTCTTTCAATAGTAATTTCTCCTCTTCCACTCTCCTCCCTGTTGGTGTTCCCCAAGGGTCAGTTCTTGGACCGGTCCTCTTTTCTCTGTACACCTCCTCTCTCGGTAGTGTCATATCCTCCTTTGGCTTACAGTACCATCTGTATGCTGATGACACTCAAATTTATCTGTCCACCCCTGACCTGTCTCCCTCAGTCCTGGATAAGGTCTCATGCTGTCAGCCATCTCCTCATGGATGTCTGACCGATTCCTGAAACTCAACCTGGATAAAACAGAACTCCTCATCATTCCTGACATATATCTAACTGTTATTATAACTCCCCTCAGGCACGTTGTCTTGGTGTCACCTTTGACTCGGCCTTATCATTTACCTCCCATATTCAGAACATTTCCAGGTCCTGTCACTTTCACCTACACAACATCTCCAAAATCCACCCCTACCTGTCCCCTAAGACCACCAAACTCCTTGTACATGCTCTTATCATCTCCTGTCTGGACTACTGTAACATCCTCCTCTCTGGTAATCCACTAACCCGACTCTCTCCTCTACAATCTATTATGAATGCTGCAGCCAGACTCATCCATCCTTCACTCCGCTCCTCTTCCGCTGCATCTCTTTGTAGTTCCCTTCATTGGCTTCCATTTCACCTTAGAATCAAATTCAAGCTCCTGTGCTTTGCCTTCAAATCCCTACACAGTTATTGTCCCACTTACATTTCTGACTTGGTAAAAAAAATACTGCCCCTGCGGCTCTCTCGGCTCCTCCAATGACCTACTAATGACATCCTCACTAATAACCTTATCACACGCACGGATACAAGACTTCTCTAGAGCTGCCCCAACTCTCTGGAATGGTCTTCCTCGTCCTATTCGGCTTGCTCCTACTTTCTGCTCATTTAAAAGAACGCTCAAAACCCATTTTTTCAAACTTGCCTACCCATCTTCTTCTGTCTTTTGAAACCATCACTACCTCCCACCACTACATATCTTCCATCCTATTGTGTGTGAAATTACCCCACCTACTAGATTGTAAGCTCTTCGGATCAGGGTCCTCTCTTCCTATATCACTTACTGTATTAGTCTGTCATTTGCAATGCCTATTTAATGTACAGCTCTGCGTAATATGTTGGCACTATATACATCCTGTTTAATAATAATAATAATTAATATTATTATAATAATTTTAGTTTTCTGGCATATTTTTGTAATACAAAATCTGTATGGCCAAAGTATTTTAGTAACGGAACTTATCTTTAGTGACATAAAATACATTATTAATTTATAAATTGTAACATTTTACATGTTTCTTACATCATCATCAGTTGCAGTGATGTTAAAAAACCCTTCTTGCTGAAGAAGAGTGAAAGAATATCCAAGAAAGTTGGCTTTCAAAACAAGTGTTGTGGTTTGTGGATTAGACGGTAGAAGTAAGGGATCTATGGGGCTCTCTGGAATATCAACAACATCTTCTCCTTTAAGTACCGTAACCTTTAAAAAACAAAAAAAAAATGACTGTTCTTTAAAGAAAACCAACAACCTAAACTAAGAGAAAAAAATTAAAAAAAAAGTTTTTTGTCTACTATCTAAAACCTCAGTGAACTATCAATAAAGATTTTATTGACCGTAAGACAGATTTTCCCAGATGTAAGCGGTTTCCCCAGTTAACGGTGGACACCTTACCCTAGGGGTAGGCAGATTTTACCATAAATAGGTGGACAGGGTTCTGTAGTTGTGGTCAGATTTTTGCTAGTGACAGACGGACAGGTTTCCCTGGGTCACAGAAAGACAAATTTCACTAGGTATAGACAGATTTATCTAGTAGTAGGCAGGTAGACAGGTTTCCTATGGTGTGAGCAGATTTGCCCCAGATCTAGGACAACTTTTTCTTACTTCCAATCTTCCAATCCCCCTTTCCCTGGCAAAGTGCGAACATTGAAACATGCTGGCATTACTTACCTAACCCAGCGGCTACTATGATCTCCCTATGTGCTCTCCCGTTCTGTATCCCATGGCTCTAAAGAGGTAGTTGTGCAGGGAGTTATAGGGAGAGCCTAGGAAAGCTAATTGTCTGGCATGCTCCAATGCACACTTTGCACAGATTGGGTAAGGCATGTTTGATGCTATATAACATATAGCATAATCAAGGGAAAAAAAGAAAGAAGGCTCTTTTTAAGGGACCTATTAATTAGATTGTTGAAAAAAAATTACACTTTATTTGTTTCAACATATCATTTAAAACATAAAATAGAGTTAAGAGATGATATAATATATATTTTATATTCCCATAGTGCATTCTTCCTTATTCTTTCATTGCTATATTACAATTGCTCAGTCTCTCGTATACCCCCCTCCCCCTACCATATCTCACACACCATTTTACACAACCACCCCCTCCCTATATGAATGTGGACGACCCCTAACACCCCAATGGGACATGTGTTTAACCTCTTTAAACTGGATCTAAGGGATGTTCGAAGGCTGTAACAAAGCTGCTCAAAACTTACTGACAGCCTCCCAACTGATTTGAGAAGTCTGCTGTGCCATAGCCTTTTGGAAACTAAAGTTCATATAAATGCAGCCTTATAAGAATTTATTTACAGCTAATCAATGAAGTATGTGTTAGAATAAACCAAATTGTTGCATTAACAGGGCCATTTAATAGTATCTAGTGCATCCTGGAAACTTTCTGTTCCCATCAATGCTCCTATATTACAAATGGATACCAAACTTTGTGCAAAATAGGCTCTAAACACAGCAGCTAAACACAATTATGAGCCTAAAGGGCTCTAGACATCTAAATAAACATATGAAATATTTCTGCCCTTGCATGGCCTTGATATGCATGTGTGGCTAGATCAGAGGTCCACATAAGCACACACAAGTTCAACGATGTAAGTAACTTCTGGATCTTAGAGGCTTGGAGGGATAAATAAATCAGACCCACTGAAAGTAATATTGAGTTGTAGAAAATATAGCCCTTGCTTACATTAAATTCTAGCTCAACATGATCTACTGTCACTGGAGGTACTGGTGACAATAGATAGCGCAGGCTTCCGGAATTTCCAAAAGGCAGCCCAGCTGGAGAGAGAAATTAGTATTAGTCCATTTATGTTTTCATCAACAATACATACCAATATATACCATTTCATTTTCAGCAAACTAACCCTTTCATTGATGAACAATAGCTATATCAACAGCACAGACAAGACATAATCCTTCTACTATTTGTCAAGGGCACAACTTTTTCAAAAGGTATGGAAGGCTGTAAAGGAGATCAGGTCTAGCCTATCCCTATTGACTTACACATATGTGTTCATATTAAAAAAATTATATTAAAATTAATGGGGGTGCATACAGCCTTTCTCAACCTTTTTTCCCGTGCGGAACCCTTAAAATCATTTTCAGGTCTTGGGTAATTCTTGCCAAATGTAAAGTTTTTGGGGTCAGTGGAAATTGATAATAAAAGACTTATAATAAAATAATGGGAGTGCATACAACATCCTTTTTCAACCATTTAATCCCTAGGGAACCCTTAAAATCATTCAGATCTTGGGTAACCCTTGCCAAATGTGATGTTTTTGGAGCTGGCTCTACCAAGTGCCTTTGGCCCCAGAGCTTCATTAAATGGGAGGTCAAACAGCCACAGTTTGAGGAACCCCAAGAAACCCCTGAAGGAACACTTCATGGAACCATGGTTGAGAATGGCTGGCATAGAGTATGTGTGGGTCTGTCATAAATATTTTAAAATTCAGTTCTGCAATCTAGTGAGTGTTAAATCAGAGACAGGAGAGTTTAGGCCTGGGGGGCTGGAGGCTAACCATATAACCTTGCAATCTTGCCCCATCATATCTCGGGAACAATTTTAATTGAAAAAAGGGGTATGGTTAAATCTTTATAGCCACCTAAAGAAACCTTTACCAGTCACACAAAACCTACACACCTATTTAAAAAATGATGCTACTAAGGCTACTTTTTAGCATGTCACAAAGTTGTGATTTCTGCAACCATTCTAAAAACCAGAAAGCAGTTAGCTGAATCCAAGACTCATCTCGCTAATATCTACTATCATGATCCTGGCAGCTCAGAGCCCTTCGCCGGCACCGCCCCACCCCTTTCCCTATTTTACTCCATCCAAATAAAGACACTTGGGCGTATGGTGCAAATGGCGTCTTGATCATTTATTACAACTTCCTAAAACATCACAAATTGTCATCACATTAAACACCTTTTAAACCTTACATCATTTTACTAAGCCAATGTAACCACTATAATAAAGTTGCAAGTTCTCAAAGGCATTACCTCTTCACCACCATCAACCAGGATCTGCTCCTCTCATTGATATTCTAGGTTCCCAGGTGCAACTCCACGGCATCAAGAACCATACACAATTACACCATTTAGTAGACCCCATATCATAGATAGGTCTCCAAATTACTCCATCACTTTCTACACACACTGCCCCTGAGAACATCAAACAGCCTACAACCCCGAAACTCTTAACAGGGAGGGGGCTGAGAATCTTCTTCCCAGCTGTTGAGACCTCTGACCTCACCCCACCTTCCCACCTAGTCATGTTGGCCTCATGCCATCTCGTACCCTCGTACTGCAGACTCCTGGGCCTTTCTTTACTTACCATCGCTGATGCATAACTTTTTATTTACTTGTGAAAGTATGAAATCTGCTGCTGGACAGGCCTGAAAAATAAGAATAGTCTATTACAAATGCATACGATCTTTGTTTTCCTAAGACCTGCTTATACAACTGCTGTACATATAAACATCAGGTCAGTGTTTTATAAAGTAGGGATACACAAAATCAGTGTACTCTCTTATACTGTATACTAAATACTGCATGTGTCCGGATGCAAAAGCAATAGGAAATATGTTAACTACATATAACCACTGTAAAAGATGAGTTCTACAGTAAATGTAAGAAAGTCTGGTGCACTAACATTTTTGTTAAAATCAGTTAAACACATTGCAGGTACAAAACAAAAATGTACAAAATTTAACAGTTTGTTCTGTTTGAAAAGCAGCCACCTAGGAGAATCATAAAACTCCGGACCTTGGGAGATACTGCATATAATGACATTTAAGGGTTTTACAAGCTGATCATGTCATGATCATGTTTACCCCCTTGCAAAGTATTTTTTACTTATCTTTGTAAATTAGATTAAACTCTACCCATGCAAAATGAAAAACATGTTTTTTTAGATTTACTGGTATATGATTGGGTATTTTTTGCAAAGTACTACCACCACATTCACCTTGAAAAGTGATCATTCATTTTGCTATGTTAACAGCCTGTGTAGAAATAGTGTTTTTCTGCACAGGTCCAACATCATTCCCTGCTGATTCCAGTATAGGGCCCTCCAATCAGGGAATATGACCTCTGATGATTGCAAAGCTTTAGGTTTTGCTCATAGGACTCAGTTTGACCATATCAATTTACTATAGTGTCACTTGGTCCACCATTGAGGATCACCAAGTTCCAAGAAGAAGCAAAATGAGAAGAAAGCCTTACAACATCATGTAAACAGTTTAAAGACCTCCTGAAAATGTAAAAAGGTCTTCATTGGTTGGAACACATATTCTGAAGTCAGGTTTTAAATGAGTTAGAGATCTCATATACCTTGTGAATTTAAAAGGAATAATTTGAGAATCATTTCAATTGGTGCTACACATTCATGTTTTTTGGAAACATTAATGTATTCTGATCCTGAGCAACTGTGTTGTATAGCAGTTATTAAAATCCAGTCAACTTACTGTCGAAGGCAAAATATTTTTGAGGTTTTTATCTAAGAAATTATTCATCACATTTGGCAAAATTCTGTAAAATAAAAAGAGAAATTAGCAAATTTAATGTTAAACAACACAGCCAAGGAAAAAAATGTCCTTGTCCCCAGGTTATACAGAACCTAAAGGTTGTTTTGTCACATACATGAGATAAAACAGGGCATTACTTACCTTCCCCCAGGGTCCTGCAGTTTTCCTTCCAGCTCCAGTGACGAAAGGTCCCACAAATCTGCTTTGCATTTCAGTCTCTGACCAATATTGTCACTGTCTCCGTGACATTATTACAAAAGATGCATGACTAATAGGCACCTCAAATTGTATATTGCACCTCCTATTCCTATTCTAGGATCCTAAATCTTGGACTGTCCATGAAAAGGAATAATGATTGACTGCAAGGCCTTATATGTAGGTTTTATACAAATTTAGGAAAGGTTTTGGGTTGCTGCTTTTACTTTTTATTTTTCCTAAAACGTCCCCATTATGTATGTTTTATCCTTTTTCTACTCTTACTATTTCCAAACATCTTCAAGTTGGTCATATGACATTGAGCAATTTTCCTGTTTGCCTTTTTACAGTCCAAATTTTCTCTGCTTCAACACAATATTAAGGAAGGACATCCTGGTAATACTCCATTGGAAACTGGGCTATGATACCCAGTCATATACAATATAATCAATATTTTCCAGGTTGATTATTGCTTGAAGTCATTCAACGTTAAATGGATTTGGACATGTTTTTAAATAATTGGTATTCAGCCTTTCTGGGTGTGATTGATGGCATGTCACCTGCTGGGATCTTTGGCCACTCAAGACAATAGATAGGTCACCCTCAATGCAGAAAGATTACTTCTCACTCAACAGAAAATTCCCCTCTGGAATAGAGATGGGACACAAAACAAAAGACTGGCGGTAGTTTTAGTCACTGTCTACTTAACTCAAAATTAAAAAAAAAATAGATTTAGCTAAAGGTATGGTAAACATTATACTAATAATATAAGATTCACAAGGTGAAAATACTCCCTATACTCTTTTTATGCTATATCCATTCGCCATCTGTTAACATCAACAAGCATATGGATGGTCTATGCCCACCACAAGAAAATTATATATAAAACAAATACCCTTACTGACCCTTTTGGCAGATTGGCTTTTACGTTAAGTACAACCACTTTGCATTCTGTAGCTTTTAACGTGGGGCAGGTCACATTGTCCCTCTGTAGAGATGAATTTGTAATAATGTTTATTTCCAATTTCAACTCAGTTCTTCCACCTAGAAAACTGGTAAACAATAATATGAAGTCATATTTTTTTTCATTTAATTTATTATACCAAGATATACATGGTCAAGCATGTACTCCAGACACAACTCACCTTTTCCCTCCAATCTCTATCTTGTTGGTTACAAGCATATGGATGCCAAAATCAGGAAGAAATTCAAGTTCTATGTTGGTGAAGTCAATTTTTTCCACCTTAACACTGTCGAATTAAGAGATATACAAAAAAAAAAAAATGTTTTGCAGACATTAAATTGTTATATTGTGGCAGTTTAAAAAACAATTTTTTTTAGAAACACATAACTGTATTTGCATCCATATTAACTTACATTCAATATATGATTTCCCATTAAACCAATCACAACTGGCCCAGGCTAAGTCCAGCAATGCATGCCAGATGAATCACACAGCAGTATGTAACAACGAGATACTTAACCCCCTCAAAACTTTATTTCTAGGAACTTTTAGCTTGATCAAACATGGAACTGTGGTTGGTAATTGGATAACTTGTTTTCAGCATTTCACATAGTTGGCAAATATGTGGGTAAAAATTTCAATGATCTGACTTACTTTGTAATTCCTTTAACTGGACTTTTACCCTTTTTGCCAAATGCTTTCTTGGTTGCAGGTGAATCTGACATTTTCTTGAGCAAGTAATCTTTATCTGAAAGTATTCCTGAAACAACTGCAAAAGAAGAAATTATCTATATTTTATTTTTTAAAACAAGATCATTATAATAATAATTCAATCTAATATATATATATATATATATATATATATATATGTAAATGGAATATAATTTCCCCCATATTCAAGATCAGTATGTTTGCACTGGATAATCTAAATGTTCTACATTTGCAATTTAGGGGTCCTCAGGTTATCTACATCAAACTAACCCTTCTATTGTTATCAAGAATACCTTTGATCAATTAATGTATTATCAGGTTTTCATTAAGCCTTGGGTAACCTATATTTTTTTTGCATAAGTACTTTCTCTTATTATTATTTTTATTTTTTCTTGTTAATGACTCCTTTGTATAATAAAAAAACAATGAACAGATACAAAAAATAAAAGAATAATTAAGGGTCTTTGTTGTAGGCCAAAAGAAAAGAGAGAGTAATTGTAACTAAACTTTGGTCAGTCGGGGCAATGCCCTAATATAAGATGTGAGGAGAGATAGCTGTGCAGTATAAATCATAAAGATACTCTGTATGGTCTATCATCAAGTTGTTTTGTTGGTGAGGTGTGTCATCTTGTAGCTATCCATGGGCACAAAGATCTCAAAGGGGCCAGTCTTTACCGAAATGATTCATGTAAAGAAGAATTCAATATCAATTTAGAATAAAATGAAAAAAAAAAACAATAAAGGCAGGGTACCTATCTGTAGTGTCCTCTATATATTAGGTAATTTGTAAAAAAAATGTAATCAGCTTAAAGTTATGGTGGCTCAGTAGCTTAGCATTCTTGCCTTGGCAGCACTATGGTTTCAGGTTAGAATCCTGGCCAGGATACCATCTACAATTAATTTGTATGTTCTTCCTGACTTTGCCTTCCACATCCCAAAAAAAAATACTAGTAGGTTAATCCCCCACCTCCAAAAGATTTTTCTTACAGCAGGGATCTGAGTCCAACACACGTCTACCTGGCGCCTTCATGTTAGTGAAACTAATCTGCATATTCAAACATGTGCCTTATGTATGTCATTTTTAAATTTGCCCATAGGTACATTATAATGCAAGTAATGTATGTACAATGTCTCCCCCGGCACTGTTTACCATTAATGTGGCATAGGGTAGTGGTTGATTGGTGGCTTACAATCATCCGGTAACTGTCTGCTAGTTGTCCATGTGTTTTTTTTTTCTGGGATATACTGGTTTGTAGTTAATTTCTCTAGAGGTTGAACTTGATGGGCTTTTGTATTTTTTCAACCTAACTATGTGAACTTACTCTCAATGTGAACATTTGCTACTTTGTATTCATGTTTACCTACACTGAAAATATGAGCATTAGTGGTTAGAATATTGCTGTGGGTAGAGATGAGCGACAACTTTTGCTGCAAAAATATTTTTAGGGATTTAACTTTACAAGTTAATCGCAAAGTCTCTAATCATAGTATTGTCACCAAAATAGCAGCTAGTTTTATCAAAGCTACAGGTTAACAAAACTCTTTAGTAATTGGTCCATTTAGACTACTTTGGCAAACACTTGTAAATGTTATGACCTCCTAAATACATTTTCTGTAAATGGTAGAACCTACCATTCACAAACATCCATGCAGTTAAAATATGTAAGTTATTATTATAATATACAAGGTATAATAAAAGAATATGAACAAAGCATATTTCTTCCAGTCCTTACTGTTTTCCAGAGCACAGGCATCAAGTTGTAGAAAGACCCCAGAGTCAAGTGAATGGCAGGCTACCAGGAGCGCCAGGAAAGACACTAGGTGGTGAAGGTGCACCATGTTCTAGCTTTACGCATGCAGCACAGGTTGTAGTAAACAGATCTGGTAAATCATAGAGCAGATAAATGAAAATCTCAGCTGTCCAGGGAACTTTAATTCACTTTGAGATATCATTTTACATTGCATGTTCCCATCACATAGACATGATTTGCTTAAAGGGAAACTGGCATCCAAATAAATTGCTTACGAAAACATTATAGTACTAAAAGTACTAAGAGTACTACAAATGTAGGTTTATTATGATATCTCATCCATGTTTTGTTGAAAAAGGTGTGTAAAACCTGATATTTGTATTAATTCTGATATACAGTCATATATATATATGTATAACAAAATATATTGTATTTATCAAATGATGTGTAAATCATGATAGAGTATGCATTATTTGTGTGACAAATTGTTTAATAATTGCAGCTGTTACAGAAAGGTAATCTTCCTATACTTATAACTTGTGCTTTGTTGTTATGTATAGTAAAGGGATATATACTTGGATAAGTGTTTTCTGTCCTGCCCCCAGGAAGTTCTAATTCTACTCTAGTTCTCTTTGACCTGCCCTCTTAATTGGCCGTAAATTAGAATTCTTAGGCGATTTTTATTGTGCCACATTAGAGAGATTGCCTTCTATCTATTTGTCTATCTTGTAGGTAAAAGGAATTTAGAATAAGAATAGATTAATAACATTTTAGATAATTGTAGCTGTGTTCAGTTAGAAGAATCTGTTCCAACTTACATACAAATTCAACTTAGGAACAAACCTACAATCCCTATGTAACCTGAGGACTACCTGTATACACTTAGTGATGCTTTAACACTCAAAGATGAACAAAGGTAAAAAGAATTTTCCAACATGACCTTAACATGCCCACACAACTCCTTCCTTTCCCTTTGTGTTTGTCACTTACTTTTACAAACAATTACTTTTTAATTCCTTTTACCCTGTACTGTGTAATGCCTCTTCATGACCCATGTCATGGTATAAAGGGCTACAAAAGTTCTATTCTTGGGAAATGGAAGGAGGAATACAAAGTATATGACAATATCTGTGACTAGTGGCTGATCATACGCTGGGGGCATTTCAGTGCAAGAAAGAAAGGGACAGATTACTCCACTGCTCTCACAGCTTAGTATTCTATAGATGTCATTAGTCTTGGAGATAAGGACTCTGTAAGGGAGAAATCACAGTCACCCTGCTTTTTGTTTAACGCCATACATAGTTTTGTACCTGCATCCACCTCATTCTATTCAGGCATGCTGTACATTATCATAGCCCTTATCTTTCCCATTTACTAAAACCAGGACAACCATGTGTCAGTATAACTCAAACAGTTCTCCATATTCCCTCCTTGGTCCAGCAGAGCTAGTTTCCTAAACAGTTTTTACTAACTTTTTCTATTGGCTCTTGTCTGCTACAGCTGACAGCTAAATAATTTACAGTTCACAGCTCTTTTGTATTGTATCTGTGGTAGTGCAGGCACATTGTTAGCATGGGAGGTACAACTCTCTGTAGTATCATAACTAACCAAATTTTTTTCTTTTTTTTTTACTCAGCTGAGTGAGAGTTTAGCAGTTAATGTAAAAAGAACAATGATGCTGCATAAGAATAACTTTGGAAAGCATGCTGGATGTTTTCTGTTTTCATTTAAAATGTTACATGTACATGTCCATGAACGTACAACATATATTTGGTAGGACAGTGCAGCATTGAAAGGTGTTGATTAGATGATCATGTTAGTCACTCAAACAGGAAAAAGGATGGGCTCAATATACCTGCTATAGCTTCAATTGGTTGTGCGTGGAAGTCTGATATGACAAAGTGCTGACAATGGGCCTGATTTGTTAAAGCTCTCCAAGCCTGGAGAAGATCCTCTTTTATCAATGATCCTGGGTGATCCAGCAAACCTGGAATGGATTTCTTAAACGTCATCAGCTATTTGTTTCCAATCACATGAAAGTGTATCTTCTCCAGCCTTGGAGAGCTTTATTAAATCAGGCTGATGTGTGAAGATTTGACAAAGTGCTTTCAGAACAGTCACAGTGCTATTTATAAAAATGCAAAAAGACAGTTAAAACTGGAGTTAGGCTTTTAATCATCTGAAGCATGTGCTAATGAAAATGTGTTGTCAGACTCATGGCCTCATGCACTAAACTTTCATCAATTTAGAAAAAGTGTTTTCGGAGCCATCACCCATTAAAAAATCCCTTAATGAAAAAAAAAATGTCATTTACAAAATTACGATAATTTGTATATAGCCAGGGAATGGCAGAATAAGTCAGTCTATGTCTTTAATTTTGCAACAGCAAGAACTTCCTGGTATAATTCCCAATTAGGTTCCTGTCATTCTACGAGGTTATGGGGTTCCATCACCTCATGTTGTATTTTCCATAATACAAAATCAATTTTAACCCAACACACAGTGCCCATGATAATAGTCAGCAGATGTACAGACTGAAACATACAAGCACAAAAGATTTCTCAAAATAAAAAAAGAAGTAGTCAGATATTCAAAACCATCCGCATCTTATATTAAATTTGGATAGGCTTAGTATTTAATTTATTATTCAGAGACCTCAGTGAGGATAATTATTATTTGCGGTAGTGTACTTACCGTTACCATTTAAGTGTCATGTAAAATGAATAATAAAGCTTTAAGCTTGTAATCAAATAGAAAATAAAATAGTAATATGCTCCTTACCCTACTATTCAAAACCTAAAAGAAAACTAAATAATAGATTTAAATGAGGTTTTAGTTTGGAATTATAAACGAATGATCAAGCACCCAGTATTCTGTTTACCTTAATGATTCATAATCCCGTTTGGTAGACTAATAGAATTTTAAATTCTACCTTGGCTAGATGAAGGATAAGGATAAAAAGATTATCCTTACTTCACTTGCATTGATAAATTTTGTACGTTTTACCTTGGTACTGATTAGTGAAGATTTCCAGGAGATAAGTGATAACCATATCCTTCCTCTTACATAACAAGAACACAAAGTAAGCTAAAAATGACACAAACAAGTCGACGATATTTCGGGCTTAGGGCCAGCCTTTCTGTCCTGCTGCACAATATAGCTTTGTCAACTCTACTTACTACCATTCTCTTTCTTCTGTTGAGGCTTTGTACTGAGCCTCAAAGTGTCTAAGCCCATACATTGGCTAGTTATCTATTTGATCGAGTATATTTAGTAAATTTAGAAGCAGCAATTATGTAACAATCCGAATTCTCTACTTAAAGATATTATATTTGTGCAGGGTTACATAAAAAGGTGTATATCTTTCCTTATTTCACTCTTTCACTATTTTATTCTTTGTGAGTTGGAAGTAATACCTTGCATTAAGGGGTCCAAGGTCACCAATAGAATGATGTTGAAACCCAAATTTTTTAGACAATTTCAGCTCGCTTTAGTTATAAAGTTGTTCAGTTCAAGGCAAATTACCACCATTTTCAGTTTTTTATGTTTTTTATTTAATTCAATGGTGTCAAGTAACTCTAACGCATATTCTGTTATTGGTGACACCTGGCCATAGAGGGATTCTTCAACTTTCAGTTGCCACTTCTTATTGGAAGACTTTACTTTTATGGTGGAAATATTCAGATTTCTCATTACTAGGGAGGGAGCAGTGATGGCTGACATCTCAGTTAATTCCACATGGATTTACACAAAAATGGAAAGCGATTTGACTTTCGTATATATTTTTTGTGGCAGAACTGATAATGTATCATGACCTAAAATAAATTATAGGCATGAAAAAATATTATTTCACAATCAATTATATTTCAAAATATTCTGCACAAAATTAACAGTTTTATATAGCAGTGGTCGCCAAACTTTTCGGACCTATGGACCACTAAATGCACACACTCTGGGCCATCAAAAGAAACTTCCACGAGTGACGTCATGATACCAGAACATGCCCACCTTCCATCGCAGGTATGAGTCCAGAGACACAATCCGCCCACAGCATTGAGCCTGTAATTTATTCGGGAGACATGGTCTGCGGCTCTTGCTGATGCACCCCCCCAAGAGGGTTCCTTCCCCTAACCCCGCTAGGGAATGCACTGGCCAGAGCCATGGACCACCAAAATTTTCATGTAGATCACTACTGTTATATAGTGTTCCAGTCAATAGAGACAAATGCTCATTTGGTCTAGAGTAGTGTTTCTTGACATTTTTAACATTGAGGAACCCTCTTAAATAACTTTAAGCTTCAGGGAACCCCTGCTATTTTTACTATATACACAGATCACAGTACATTGGTGTGGTGGTCACTGATAATAATGTTTTTTACATTGCTGACCAGTAAGAAGATTTTACCCGTTAAAGATAGCCAAAAGATCATTAAACTGACCTGAGAGGCACAAATTGTTCTTTGCCCAAGGAACCCAAAACATCCCCTGGAAGAACCCTAGGGCTCCACAAAACCCTGTTTGAGAAACTGGTCTTACAGGTAGGTAGGGATCCAGAAATATCTTGGTCAGAAGTCATATTGCTAATTTTATCAGCGAAGGAGTAACCAATAATAATTTGTAAGGTGTCATAGCTCATATCAACTAGATATATTGTATGCTTTACTGCTGTGGTCAATTATTTTATCACTTGCTTTTTTAAAAACCTTTGTATGTTGGTATATGTGATCCTTTTTTCACCTTCTTGCAGCTATGTATAAATCGCCTACGGCCACATTGGTAGTGTGTCCTCTTCTTTGTACAAATGAAATGACCCCCCTTTGATAGCCAAAATACAAAAAGAGCTTAAACTATAGGAAAATCTGCCCCTTTCCATTATAGGTCATTGCCATCGAATCAATATGATGTCCCTTCCTGAGATGCTCTACCCATTGCAGACTATGCCTCTGTTATTACAACATACTGATGTTAATACTATTAATATTGCTTTTGCCAAATTTGTAAGGAAAGTCAAGTGCCTGAGAAGAAATATAACAAAGCTGTATCTGCCTAAAACTGAAGGCGGGGTTGGTTTGCCAACGTCAGACTTTATAATCTTGCTAGTATATCTAGACGCATGGTGGACTGGATCAGGGAAACGTCCTACTTTTCTAATATTCATTTAGAAATTGCGCTTGTATACCCTTGGAAATTGTATAATTGCACTGATACACTGTAAAATATCTGCTCTTCTGCCTTCCCTACGATGTAATATACTGATCAGGGACACTGTAGCCACATGGAAAGAACTTCGGAAACAATTAAATGTGCCATTAGGTGTATCTAAATACTTACCAATATGTGGCTATCCGATGTTCCCGCAAGTCCAATGCCTTGTAGCCTTTAACAAATGAAGCAAAAGAGGCCTAAGGCGATTGGTAACTGCCATCTAGAGCCTGGTGTAGTTCATCGTCAGTGCCACACAGAAGTTTGTAATACAATTTTACTGAATGGAGCACTGACAGGTGGCAGCGGCAACAGGGGGAAGTGGTGGGCCCTGAGACGGAGCGTCAACCGCATTGGTAACTGGCATCTAGAGCTGGGTGTAGTGCATTGTCAATGCCACACAGAAGTGTGTAATACAATTTTAGTGAATGGAGTACTGACAGGAGGCAGCAGCAACAGGGGGAGGTGGTGGGCCCTGAGACCGAGCGTCGACCGCATTGGTAACTGGCATCTAGAGCTGGGAATGCCACCCAGAAGTGTTACATAGTTACATAGATACATAGTAGATTAGGTTGAAAGAAGACAAAAGTCCATCAAGTTCAACCATTAGGGAAATAAACATATACCAGATGTAAAACCCTATAAGACATAGTTGGTCCAGAGGAAGGCAAAAAAAAATCCCACTACAATTTGCTTCAACAGAGGAAAAAATTCCTTCCTGATTCCATGAGGCAATCGGATGTTCCCTGGATCAACAGTGACTGTTATTTTTACTTTAAAGCAATCTATAGTAGTTGCTGAATCTACTTCCTGAGGGAGCTGATTCCACGTTTTCACAGACCTCACAGTGAAGAATCCCTTCCTTATCTGGAGCTTAAACTTCTTTTCCTCCAGACGCAAAGAGTGCCCTTTTGTTCTTTGTAATGATCTCAAAGTGAATAATGGGGAGGAGATTTCTCTATATGGACCATTTATATATTTATACAAGGTAATCATATCCCCCTTCAATGTCTCTTCTCAAGAGAGAATAGATTCAGTTCAGCTAATCTCTCCTCAAAGCTGAGCTCCTCCATTCCTTTTATTAGCTTAGTTGCCCTTCTCTGCACTCTCTCCAATTCAACAATGTCATTTTTATGAACTGGTGCCCAAAACTGGACTGCATATTCCAGATGTGGTCTGACCAATGCTTTGTACAGGGGCAGGATGTCTCCATCTCTGCAGTCTATTCTTCTTTTATTACAACAAAGTACTTTACTAGCTTTAGATATTACATTTTGGCATTGCATGCTGTTATTAAGTCTATGATCTACCAGAACCCCCAGATCCTCTTCCATTTCTTACTCTCCCAAGTGTATTCCCCCTAGACAGTATAAAGCAGGCATGTTGTTAGCTCCTAAGTGCATAACTTTACATTTTTATATATTAAATGTAATTTGCCTTTTGGCTGCCCAATCAATCAGTACATCCAGGTCTGCTTGTAGATTATAGACATCCTGTATGGGCTTAATTCCATTACATAGTTGGTGTCATCTTCAAATACAGAAATGGTACTTTTAATCCCAAACTCTATATCATTTATAAAGATGTTAAACAGTAAAGGACCCAACACTGAACCCTGGGGTATACTACTAATAACCTTAGACCATTCAGAGTATGAATCATTAATCACAACTCTCTGGATGCAATCTTTAAGCCAGTCCTCTATCCATTTACAGATTGACTTTTCTAAACCTATTGACCATAACTTGCATATTAACCAACTGTGGGGTACAGTTTCAAATGCTTTAGCAAAGTCCAAGTACACTATAACAACTGCTACTCCTCTGTCTACCTGTTTACTTACATCCTCATAAAAAGAGAGTAAATTTGTTTGAGAAACTTCTGTCTTTCTTGAAGCCAGGCTGACTATAACCTATAATATTATTTTCTAGCAGAAACTCCTATATGTGGTTCTTTATCAAAGACCTTTTCTCTATTTTCTCAAAGACCTTTCCAACTACGGATGTTAAACTACTGGGTCTGTGGTTACCTGGTAATGTCTTTGCTCCCTTTTTGAAGATAGGAACCACATTGGCCTTACGCCAATCCATAAGTACCTTGCCAGTGACTAAAGAGTTTCTAAAAATTAGAAATAATGGCTTTGAAATAACTGAGCTCAGTTCTTCGAGGACACGTGGATGTAATCCATCAGATCCTGGTGCTTTGTCAACCTTCATTTTTCCCAGCTATATCTAAATCATATTAATTCTGAGCAATTGTGACTCATTTAAGGCAGTGACATTTTGCTATTATGATCTTGGACTTGAGCTCTGCCATTTTCCTTCGTGTACACAGAGCTAAAAAGGTGTTTAGTAAATCCGCCTTG
>NC_092860.1:18582500-18585366 GCF_032062135.1 Pyxicephalus adspersus
TCCTTCATTTTTATATTTTTGGAATGCCCTTTTCTTGTTCCTTACGGCTTTTTTAACATCAGCTGTGAGCCACATAGGTTTAAATTTTAGCCTCCTAAACTTATTACCTATTGGAATATATTTTCAGTTTGCTTTTGTAGAACAGACATGAAACATTCCCATTTCTGTTCTGTGTTCTTTGAGGACAATATTGTCTCCCAGTCCAAGTCACAGGGAGCCGCCCTTAATAATGGAAAATTTGCTCTGTTAAAATTAAATGTTTTTATCTTTCCAGTTTTTGCTTCCTGTTTTCAGCTTACATTAAATTAAATCATATTATGGTCACTGTTACCCAGATCCTCTTTTATTTGCACATTTTTTATAAGCTCTGCATTGTTAGAAAGAACTAGGTCCAGCAGAGTATAATTTCTAGTTGGGAAGCCTTTAAACTGTACCATAAAATTATCTTGTATTAAATTCACAAATTTCCTCCCTTTTGATGTTCCTGTAGTGCCATTACTCAGCAGCAGCAGGAGGCGCAGAATGTTAAAGTATATTGTTAGCTAGCACAATGGCAAGCATGACATTGGCGATGAATGCCACCCCTGTAGGTTGCGATAACTAGTGGAAAAATTCAACTGAGGCAGGGTTAGCTAACAGGGTGTTGGTGATAGCCAGCCACAGATTCAGCACAGGAGCAGTGTGGGTTCACAGAAACATCTTGGGTGGCCAGTGAGTCCTTGTGTCAATCAGTGACATCCTCAGTCAGGGTATAATAGTTTTTAGTAACCCTCCTTTCGTTCATTCTCAAAAAGGTGAGGCGATTGACATTTTCCGGCACCAGTTGTGATTGGTTGTTTGTGACCATCAGCAACACTGAAGGTTCTTTCAGACAGAACACTGGATACCGGGCACAAAAAAAGCTTGATGGCATACTGTACCAACTGCGGGCACATTTCAAGCCTGTTGACCCAAAAATTATTGGCATCACTACTGACAGGACAGGCATCCTCGTCATAACTGCTGTCGTCAACACCACCACCACCAGCCAGAAAAGAGCCAATGTAATCGTGCACCATGCACCACCATAATCCTGGTTTTTGATGCTGCAAATGCAGGGGTACCTCCGTAGGCATCGCAAAATGTGGACAGACATATGAAAGAGGGGCTCCCTGGGCTCATCCTCCTCCTGTCCCTCAGTAGGCGCCACCACATCTTCCTCCTCATCACCCACCTCCTCCTCTTCAAGCTGCAGCAGTTCCTGTTGTTCTATCGCCCGCAAAATGCCTGGGGCGTGACAGCACAAATGTGGGTTGGACGGGTCCAGCCCCAACATGGTCTCCCTTATCATCATCATCATAATCATCTTCCTCCTCCTCTTGGAACTCCTGATTCTTGCTCCTCCTGATGCTGGCTGTGCTCTATAGAGTGTAATGTCATTCTCATCCTCCTGCCCTCTTTCTTTCCCTCCTCTCCCATCGCCACTTTCCATCAGGCCACACAGGGTAATATCAAGCAGAAAGATGATGGGTATGACGTCAATACAGCCTGATTGCTCCCGACTCACAATTGTGGCCTGCTCAAAGAGGGCCAGTACTTTGCTCAACGTCTCCATCTGCAGCCACTGGTCACTGGTAAAATAACTAAGTTGTGTGGCTATACCAAGGGCCCCATGGCCTCAATGCACCAAGCTGACAAAGTAATGGAGGATGGATAGCTTTTGCTCACACAGACACATGTGCAGGGTGGAGTTCCATCTAGTCACAGTGTCACAAATCAGTCTATGCTGTGGCAGCCTCTGTTGGCACTGGATCTTGCTAAACGCCGCGGCGGCAGTAGGGGATTGGCGTACATGGCTGCAGATGGAGCGAGCTTGTCTCAGTAGGTCCTCCAGTCCTGGGTTCATGCCGAGGAACGTCTGCACCACCAGGTTCAGTACGTGGGCAAAGCAGGGCACATGTGTTATGTGGCCCGTGCGCAGCGTGGCCACAGGGTTGTCCCCGTTGTCGCACACTACGTTGCCTGTTGTGAGCCGGGAGGGCATCAGCCAAGCCTCAACCTCTCTGTGCAAAGCAGACAAGAGTTCTCTGGCGGTGTGACCATTCTTCCTCAGGGACATCAGTATCAGCACTGCCTGGCAATGCCTGTGCTTGAGGGAATTGTAGTGGTGGGCCCGCTTAACCACAGTGTCCTCCACTGCTGGCCTTTAAGGAGGAGTGTCGAAAAGAGAGTCGAGTCCACAAGGCTGTATGGCAGTAGCTGCAAGGCCAATAGTTTGGCTGGATGTGAATTGAGTTCAATGACTTTTTTGTTGGTTGGGCCTATCACATGATGCCTTGTGCAGAACTCCGGTAGAGTGGGCTGAAGAGACTGGGAGCTAGGGGAGCTGAAGCTGTTACTGGAGTACCAATCTTTCGGCGACAAACGTCATTTGCCGCCACGAAACCTGTGGGCAGAAGCTGATACTTCCTTACCGCTAGAAGTCTGGCTGGCACCAACCTCCTGAGATGTAGTAGCAATGACAGTTGGAGGTGAAGAAGTACTCAATAGAGAAGGAAGAAGAGAAGATGACGTGGTTGCACCTCCTTCAAGAGAACGCAAGTACTGCTCCCACTTTGGTTTGTGGTTCTTGTGCATGTGGGAAAGCAGAAAGGTTGTAACCGAATGTGATCCGGCCTGTCCTCTGCGGATCTGCCTGTGGCACAGGATGCAGATTGCTACTCACTCGTCATCGTCTTTCAGTTTCAAAAAAGAGCACACTGGAGAGGTGCGTGCAACCACTCTGCTGCTGATTGTCTTTGCCTGCATCTGGTGGGTGCCCTGTGTCTGCTCCAGCTCCATCTTCCCCGCAGTCACATCGTCTCTGACTTTCCCCTGCTTGTGCCCA
>NC_092860.1:18586161-18634799 GCF_032062135.1 Pyxicephalus adspersus
GACAGAAATTTCACTGGACCAAACGGTCTTCTTTGATAAATAGGAACAGGTATCAAACACTAAAATATTTGTATTTATTTTACAGCAGGCCAGAAATTTCACTGTACCAAACAGTCTTTTTTGGTAAATAGGAAAAGGTATGAAACACTAAAATATCTGTATTTATTTTAGAGTAGGTCAGAAATGTCATTGTACCAGTCTTTTTTGGTTAATAGGAACAGGTATCAAACACTAAAATATCTGCATTTATTTTAGAGTAGGCCAGAAATGTTACTGTACCAGTCTTCTTTGGTAAATAGGAATACGTATCAAACACTAAAATATCTGTATTTATTTTACAGAAGGCCAGAAATTTCACTGTACCAAACAGTCTTCTTTGTTAAATAGGAACAGGTTTTAAAAACTAAAATATCTGTATTTATTTTCCAGTAGCACAGAAATTTCACTGTAGCAGTCCTCATTGGTAAATAGGAACAGGTATCAAACACTGAAATATCTGTATTTAACTGTACCAAACGGTCTTCTTTGGTAAATAGGAAAAGGTATCAAATACTAAAATATCTGTGTTTATTTTAAAGTAGGACAGAAATTTCACTTAACCAAACATTGATTTTTGGTAAATAGGAACAGGTATCATATTCTAAAATATCTGTATTTATTTTAAAGAACTTTCCCTGTACAAAACAGTCTTCTTTGGTAAATAGGAACTGCAATTGATTTTAATTAGCTTTAGCGAATGTACAGTGTGAAAAAAATGACAGTGTCTTCACTAATAAACAATATAGATTACACTAAATGTGCTGACTGCTTACAATTTAACAAAACTGACTAGCTACGCGTGGCACTACACTACTACTAGTAGCAGCATCCACAATTGTACCTTCAGTGCACGTGCAGTCAGTGAACAGCACCTAAGAGTGTAATACACACAATATAACTTGCACTAAATGTGCTGACTGCTGACAATTTCACAAAACTGACTAGCTAGTAGCTCATGTAAAAGTAAATGCTCTATAATGCACTGAACTATGCAGCTAACAATGAAGTAAGAGGCTCCTACACTGTCCATGTCACACTACACATCTCTCCCTGCCTTTATCCTCTTCACAGACCACAAGATGGAGTGACTAACCCCTCCCTACTTTCCTGTATATATGCCTAGGCTCTGATCTCTGATCTCTCTCTGATTGGCTGCTGGGCCTTGCTGTGGATCCTGGGAGCAAATGATTTGCTCCCAGACACGGTTCCCATCTAAATTTTCCCTCGTTCGTTCAGCAAGAACACAACCTCATGGCGAATCACAAGGCCATTCTCGCTTACATGTTTGGTAAACAAGAAGGCCCGATTCGCCTTGAGATTGAATTTAAAAATCATGCTCGCTCATTTATAGTGGCATCTTTATTGCCCTAAATGTAACTGTTTCTCTGCTTCGTTGTCTCATTGTTTATGGTTTTGCCCATGTATTGCTGAATTTTGGTGAAAAATGCTGTTATGGGTGAATAATGTGATGGGCTATGTTATACCAAATGACCCATCCCTTTTGCTTTTTGGTTATTGGGGCGACAAGGTTCCTACTGTTTTGCCTCAGTCATCAAGGGCCTGGATAAGTGTCTGCCTATTAGCAGCTAGACGTACTATTATGCATTTGTGGGTCCAACCTCAGTCTCCTGAGGTGGAGCACATAGTTATATCCCTAAAAACTTTATTTCACAGAGAACTGCTGGAAGCTCAAATTCAAGGTGATGATGGTATAACTCGTTTTCTGCAACAATGGTATAAAATTATACTCTATGTGTTTCCTTTTAATGAGAGAGACACAATTCTCAACAAAATTAAATATTCATCCTGGAAAATGTATAATGTTTTAGGTTGATAGTGGATTGTTTTACCAAGCCTATGACGTATAAATATGTTTTGACGACTTGCTGTGTTCTATATATGTATTTTGAGTGCTGGTGCCAGGAGGCTGTTCTGCCATATTTCTGTTCTGTAACATATGTGTCTATTTGCTGTTATAAGATTTTGCTGCTTAATGTGAGATTTTTATTTTCCTTTCCCCTTTCTATCATTCCCCCTTACTTGTTGTTATTTGGTTTGTCATTACTATGTTGTAAAAATGTATTTTCTAATAAATAAAGTTAAAAAAATGTATAAGATCCTGCCTGGTTATTGAACCTATATAGGATTGGTTCTTGCGTTGGTAAGACATGATTCTTCAGACTCTATATAGGAGGGAAACAATTGCAGGTAGTTTATTTTAAAAAAAAACAGCTCTTGAGAGTGAAGGTATAGAAATAGAATCAATTACATTTTTTTTTATTTAACAGTTATTGGTTTTCCATTTTCCAGGAGTGACACCACTTCCCAGCCTGATTTACTTGACATACTGAACATCACATGACACGACTACATACTCCTGCAAAAAAAAATATAGTAGGAGTTTAAAGATTTTCATAAAAATATTACAGTGCTTTATGGGCCTTTTTAAAAGAAATAAGAAATAGAGATGAGCAAAAGACTAAGGAGACCACCAATAAAAAAAAGTCCCTGCATCCTAATATACCATTTATTTTTTAGTATCTAAAAATGGAGGAATTGTGTTTCTTTATTAGGATAGTCCGGTGAAACAGGCTAAGCCCCAATCAGAATTTGGCAGATTTCCTCAGCATCTGCCCCAAATATGACCATATTTAAATGATGCATCCACAATATTAGCAATTTGCAAATGTTTTAGGATCTTAAACAATGCGTTCTAAAATTCTTTCCTCTTTCTAGAATATGTCCATTACTGAGGTAGGAAGATAAAAGAATGGGCCATCATACCAAACACGAATGAGGGAGCTTGTTTAGTATCACCAGCTACTAAAATCTTGCATATTAGTGGTAAATCTCAGAACACGTTCTGAGATAAATCTTTAGATCCCAGACAGCTGCTGACGGGTACACAGGAAATGTTGTTACTTTCCTGGTATTACATTAATGTAATATTTACACTAGAAGTAACTTTTTTTATGTGTGGCTTACCTTTTTCACTTCTACGACTTCATGAATAAGGTCAACATTTGGCAATGATAGCAAGGTTACCCCAACGCTCATGTCAGCTGTAAAATATTACACAAGTTAGTCCACTGTTTAAAAATACAACAAAGAATGAAATATTTTAAAATGATAAAGGATAAAAAATAAGTGCACCTGTGCCAAGAAAAGTAATTTTTTTTGAACCTCAGATTCAGTTTGTAGAGAAAGAAGGATATAAATGTTACTGTTGTTCTGAGCACGTAAGTAGTCAACTCATGGCCCCATGGTGGGACTTCTAATAGCAAAGTGATGTGATTGAAGTGATTTCATAATACTTTATATATTTATGATTTTAGGCCTTACCATTTACTCAAACTCATATTTTGACTTTAAATTTCCCTGTTTAACATTACCACAATTAGCAATTTACTTTACTTACCATTAAGCTGAACCAAGTAGGCCTTATTGAAGATGTCACGTATGTACCCCATCAGTACTGATGGCTAGCAGAGAAAAAAAAATATAAACAAAATAAAGTACCCAATAATGTCATGGTTACTTTCCTCTCTCACATAGCAATTAGATTAACAAGCTCTACTGGCAGGATCCATCGTTTGAGTGTAAGTGGAAGACTGGAAAGTCAATAGCTTGGACCAAGTACATGGTTACAATCTAATAATTATAAAAAATAAAGGCTTACATATATATTAATAAAAGTAAAACAGACATGCATGCATTCTATTTACATGAAAGAAGCTAAAGAGCTTACACTGCTCTTGGACGTTCCAAAAGAAATTGAAGCCATTTGCGATATGAAGATCTCTGTAAAAAGAAAGAGAAAGAAAAACGTTATTAACCAAATATGGATATTAGTAGTGTTGATAACACTAGCGGACACAATGGCTTACCCTTGCAGTCCTACAGATGTTGTGATCTTTCCTTTTGATACATCTAGCCTGGCAATCAATTTAGCTCCCTGTTCAGAAAAAGAAAAAGTCAATGCTTCAAAATGACGTTTTAATAAGTATTGTTTATGTATCATTGGTTTAATAGACACCAAAAACCAGTCTCAAGTTTAAAATTATCTAAATTATTTTCTATTTGATCTAAATGAGAATATAATGTTCAATACATTTTTGCAAAAATACTTTATTTTCACTTTTATAATATGAAAAATATTTTCCAGGTATAGAGCTCTACCTTACATATGCAGCTCAAGACAGTGCTGATTGCTGTTCCTGCATTGTCTCCTAACCATGTGTAAGTTTTTGACTTGTTTTAATAAATGTGTATGCTCTCTTACATGTGTTTGTAAAACTGGACCTATATAAAAATTTAAAGATTTTCCAGGGTATATTAAAAAAAAAGAAAAGATGAATTATGTTTTAGAAGAGCCCTACATTTTGCAGCATTTTTTTCTTTTGAAAATTTTATTTAAATCCTGATATGTGAGTGTGCCTAAGTTGTGATGTTTAGTAGTCGCTTAGTTTTATTTTTGTAGTGTGAGATCATCCATTCTAATGAGATTTAGAATGAGATCTAGTGATAACATTAGTGTGCGTCTCACTGTCCTCCCTTTACCATCATCAAAGAAAGAATGTCCCTTTTCTCCTTCATTCAACCTGTGCATATGTTTCCTTTTCCACCTTTTCTGCTCGACCAGTCATTAGGTGTACAGCTCTGAGCAAAGATCTAATGCATGGAGCCCATTGATAATACTGGTGGCTACCCTTTCTACCTGCTTGTCTTTTTTGAGCATGGATTTCACAATACAGGTCCTCTTTTAAAAAAATAATTAATGTTTTATATGTCAGTCTTTTGAAAGTAAAGGGTGGTATGTGAAGTGTATATCAATTGCATATAAATAGAACGACTTACATTCATGATCAAATCCATGTAATCTCTTGTCACCACTGGAGGACTGGGCATGGTTTACTGTATGCCAAGGTTCCCACTAACTGATGCACCTTTCAAGAAAAACATGGGAAGAGTTATGCATCTCATCTTCAAGTTTACATATTTATATGTGTATAAGCACTGGGTGGTTTTCATAGAGCTTTCAATTATTGTAATCATGAGGATCCCACATGCAATGGGCATGATTTATTAAAGCCTTTTAAGAATGGAGAAGGTAGACTATCATAAGTGAACCTAGTTGGTCCAGCTAACCTGGAATAGATTTAATAAAACCATTTCCATTTACTTGGTTTCCCTAATCAATTCAGGTTTGCTGGAACACCTATGTTCTCCCATGATAGCCCATCTTCTCCAGTCTTGGAGAGCTTTAATTATTCAGGCTTGTTGGTTTATTCAGCAAGACAGAGGGAATACACATCAGTTATAATCCATCAATAATTCATTTTAACTCATTAAATATGAACTTTATAAATCAATCTTTCAGATTCTTATAGAATACTGCTGGAAATGAGATAAAGTCTTTTGGTGACCTCTGCTGGTCTACTGGGCTAGAAGTAAGATCGGTGCAGGTAACTAAAAGCATTCGTATGCTTTCCAAGATGTATGGCTGCTTATAACAAGCATAATGATGTTATCATGATCTGTTTTATGATAATATAGCACAGAAATATTTATGAACTGGGGCCAGAATTAGAAGTGTGTATAGTTATAGCATATCATTAGAAGTATACAAAATACAAAGTCATACTGACCAGTATAACTGTATTAAAGCCTTTTTAAAAGATATTCTACTAAATTTACTTATTTATTTTCAAAGGTTCTTCTTCACAGGAGTGAGATCTGGTGACGTTTCTTCCTGAAAATTAAACAAAAAGTGCTCCTATGTTAGGATTTCAGATATTACTTACCGACCAACATGCCAAGGTTTGTGTTGAATCCCATGAAAACATCTGATACTGATACACAAAGCTGTAGGGAAAAAAAAAATATTTATTACAATTTTGATTCCAAAGCCCCTAAATGCAGACTCATTGGAGTTCTTAAAATTAACTGTAAAAAAGTTGCAAAAAAACAAAACTCAGCATAGTTGTCATGTGTTCATGGTTGTTTTATACTGATGGTATATCTTTGTATTTCTGTGTATTTGAATACTCAGGCTCTTTGGGTATTCCTTTTGAAAATACTTAAGAACCGGTTTACACAGAAGGTGAGATTTGGCTTTTGTTTTTCACCGCAAGTAACAGGGGTCCCCAGCAGACTTTTAAAGAACAGTTGCTTTTGCCTAGCCATAGGGAATTATTGGGAGTGGTTGACAACCATCAGATGACTACCCACCAAAACTAATAGGAGCATTGTGATTGGGCTGTTCTGCTGTTGCCTGGTGGCTGCCGGGTTGCCACATAGATAATATACGTTTTTTGTGTTTACCCACAATGCTGGGATTCTAACCTGGGACACCAATACTACAAGGTAACTACGCTAGCCACTTACCATCCCTACAGCAAGCACTGGCCCAATATACACTATAAATAGCACATTACCAGTTATTGGAAAATAAATAAAAACAAACTTTCCATACACAAATGTTTTTGATGCTTGAGCCCCCATTCTGATGGATAGTTTAAATTGAACATTTGGATTCACTGCATTTGTTTCAAACAAGTAACTTGTTAAGGTACATTTTAAGAGTAGAGAAGCACCATATATAATTGAATATGACCCAATCTAAATATAAACCAAGGTATCCTATTTTACCTAAAAAAAGTCCAGTTTATACTTGAGTATATACAGTAATACAATGCCTTTCAGATTAGTTTTATTAAGTTTGTATTGATGTCTGTAACCCTTCTGGGAAATTACTACCTTCTACAGGTAACTAAATGATGAGAAATTCAAAGTTATTAGTTTGTCAGTGAAACAGAAGAGGATATTGTTACTCTTGTGACAACTAGTAAAGAGAGCAAATAAACATGAAAGTTTTGAGCTTTTCTTGCTCTATTCAAAACAGAAAAATACTACTGGATATAAATACAGTGTAATGTAATTTTGGTAATTTGGGGTAGGGGAAAATAATTCCCTTTTCCCCTACTTGGTATTTGGCCACTGGCTACTAAGGTATCTACAGCTGACAATGGCCGTGTAGTGAGAGTTCTTAGCTTCAGGGTTTTGTTTTCAGGAATCTGAGGGTAAAGTAGGATAATGTAAAAGAAGCTGGTGGGTCTGGTATTAAAGTAAATGTTTTTCCTTGCACTTCACAGAATCTTTACTATGATAAAAATTCCCCACCAATATAGAAATGTTATGCAGCATTCTAAAGGGATTCTTTCTTAGGTACTTTATACCTAGCAGATAGCTCAGTGGTAGTCTAGTGACTAGTTGGTGAAGATCCCATGTAAGGACCCTTATATCACCAAAACATTGTATCCCATATAATTTACAATGCTACAGAGTAATATTGACATACTGCAAGTGATATTTAGAGACTGCAAGAATGCAATAGACAGGGCTGTATTTCAACATCAAGCTGCAACATCCCATTATAAAATGCTCCTTTACGTAACAGGGGAGTACAATAGTACAACTCTTACCATACTCCATAGCTTCTTGTCGTAGGACCATTTTACTAGGCGTGCTCTTCATTGGAGAGACCCACAGCATAGCCAGCGTAACTATAAACAGCAGCTTCATGATTTCTGGAGTGTCGGTGCCTCCTAGCTTTCCGGAAAGAAAAACATTTTTTAAAAAATTGTGTTCATTTATCTCAAATTTTTTAAAAAAATAGATGTGGTGACCTAATTATTCCTTTTCTTCTTTTGGGAGGGAGGTCCATTTTTTGCACCTGATTCTAGGGTTCCTAGGGTGCCTACCTCCATGGCTGCTTTCCTGATTTGGACATCAATATGTCCTCTCCTATTCATTTCTTTAACATTAAGGGGAAAGGAGGGTTTAACATTTACAGAAAGAAGGAAGATGATAGAAGTGACAATGACATGGCATTCTTGGCACAGTTGGCTGTATATTATGCAAATGATTTTAGCCTAAAAAAAATACTAGTTCAACCACTACATCTAAGGACTGGTAAACTGCAAAATAATACAGCTTTGTCCTTGGATTTAGATGTACTTTAGATTTGCAAGTATTTCTATAAAAATTGGCATGCACATATCCCAAATTTGGCTGATGTGAAGGCCAAAATACTACCCACCCAACTACCTTCCTAATTCTGCTATACAATTTTTTTTTCAGCTAAAGAAATATTCAAAGACTCTAAAAATTTATTAATAGTTATTTACATTCACCCAAAAAACAATATTCTTGAAAAATACATGTGATATATATATATATATATTATAGCTACCTGTTTTATAGGGTATCCAATGTGATGTCTCTGTCTCTCCCCTTCTCTGTCTCTTTCCCCTGCTCCCAGCTCCCAGTTTTATACAGTTAGTTCCCATTAGGCATCATTGGAGACTTTGGATTGGCTGATGGATATGGTCCTAGAATACTGATTGGCTGATGCATTCCTCAGCATGGTATTGATTATTAATAACTCCAGTGATTATTTGAAAACTGAAAGCATCATTTGATTTGAAATTCAAATTGGATGGATTTGAAATTTTAAATCCAAGTTATCTGGCTTTGTTGGGAATGCACAGCAGGGTCTTTTACTAAGTATCAAGAAAATCAGGTTGTAGAGCAATAATCCCATTCCATCTGCCCTGTAGAATGTCCACACCTAACTCCTAGTATAACTGTTTGTTTAATTATTATTCCATAGTGGTGTAAATGGTAATTAGGATTGTCCTGGGTGACTGTAGCTATCCATTGTTGGGCCAAATTTATATCAATCTATATCAAATATGTGACCTCCCTGGAATGAGTGACAAACCAGGGGTAAACAGATAATTATAGTTAAATATACACACCTACATCTTCATGCATTGTAATTAGACCTAACTATTGGGAATATGTAAGGAATTATGAATATTATTAAGGATAATATGCAACATAGTATGAATATTAATTCAATATATAACAATTCCTCCTTTAATATCAGAGGAAGTCATCAGCGAAGGAGTTAACTCACAATTGCATCTAAAAAGATTTTATTGTACGTAGAATATGCAAGAAAATAGTTACATAACACAAATATAAATCCAACATAACAGTATTACAAATTGGCCTACAAACAATAGTGACCCTCCTTTCGCTAGAACCATTGGGTGCCTTCTCTTCATGGGGTACACCCCTCTTCCTTCTGTCTTTCTTACTTTTTGTTGTGTAATACATCTGCCTAGTTTTTATGTATTTATCATTATAAACAAATAAACTTGATTTGATGAGTCTTTCCCCTAAAACAGGTTTGTCAACACTACTGGCCATACTAAGCCGGGTAATTAGATTCATGAATTTCAATTATTCCCTCCAAATGTGGTATTAAAATTTAAAAGATTTTTGAGGTTGCTCCCCATCAAAAATTGTTTCTGACAAGCTGACTGAGACAGAAAGGCAGAAGAACTTGTTTGGACACAAAGGAACTACTAACAAAAAATAGAAACTGGCCAACACAAAATATATGCTATTCCAATCAAGTTTTACATACACAAAGGTTATATGGAATGTAACCTACAATGGTATATGGCTTGATTAATATTTGGCCATACCTTGGAAATCTTACAAAATAGCAAATTAGCATATAATATATACATATAACAATTGGGGAATACTTATCTTCCATATCTGTCTTGTAATGGTAACATACTAATAACTAAAGGAACATAAAAAAACTTACTCATTTCAGCTCTCGTACATATAAATGATATAATTTTGTCATTACTAAAAGAGAAAACAAAGTATCACATACGCTGTTTATTATTTTTGGAACAAACTATCTCTTCTTTTGGCAATTATGTTATTTTGGAAAAATTGTTTTATTTCATTAAGATGCATAAAGACAATGGTTTTACCAGGCAGGAAATACAGCAATTTAGTTTTTACAGTTTTAAAACCCCGGGATGCAAGTCATGTCATCAGTGCATGTTTTATGTGCCTTTGTAAGTTTTAAACATGTTGATATGAGGGCATTCATAGCTAAGAAAATGGCTGTCTTATCTAAGCAAGCCTTACCCAATCCATTTAGCCTGAATCCAGAGATTTTACCCAAAAATTCTGCTGGTCCTGTTCCCCAATGCCCATGCAAGCTGTAGCCTAATTCCTTTCTATGGGGAGTCATGCTTATGGGTGCTTTCAGTGGTCCTGTGATTGTATGTGATTGTAGAGATTTATGTAAAGAATTGTACATTTGCATTGTGAAAGACTGTGATGCTAGAATTTGTTTGGTTAAAGGACTGTTTGGCCAAATTAGTAAAAAAAAAGTGTGGATACCCAAGTAAAAAAATGTACAGAAAAGGGGAGGGACCATGTTTTGTGGCTTAGAGAGGAACAATAATGAATGTATTTGTGGGGTCATCTGATTTTCCTCTGTTACCAGCAGCAGTACAGCTTAATGCTTACTGTGCTACGTTGCACTTGCTAGTACAGTAAGCCCCATGGACAGCAGAGAAAAATGCTGATAAGTTATTTTTCAATGCATCTCTACACACTAACACTACAATCTCTGACAGCCATGGACCCTGCCTATAGTAAATTCTAAATGCCCTACAGTAACAATAACCCTAAACTCCCAATCCACACAGATGTATCAGTATGTTCCATCTCTAATCCCAGCAGTAGATATTTGCTTCATTGTTGAGGTTATTCCATTCTGTTACAACCAAACTGAATAACAGATACTCTGGAGGTTTTTGGCCTTATAATAATTTGAAAGGCAATGCTAATGAGGAACACTGCAAGAATAGTAAGGCAGACACCACCTAACTATGGTAGACCTAAGAGAGAGTAAAATCTTATTGAATCCTAATGAAACTTTCAGTATATATATATATATTTTTTTCTTTAGTTTTTACACAATACAGAAAACACAAACAAAAGCTACACTGAAGTATTAAAGATTATTTAAAATACAATACGTCTTACATTGGTCCCAAAAACCCTAACAGAAGATCTATAAGTATAGTGGTACAAAACAATAGTTGACAAGTTACCAAGAGTACAGTAGGCTAAATTAAAGTGGGAAGTGATGGAAAAGACAGCAGTAATATATATGTGCAAATATCTGGGGGAGTCAGGTGTATGGAAGGAGTTTTTCAAAGTAGGGGTTAAGGGTGCTGGAGAATTGTAAAAGGATAGGAAAGGAGATATAAGTGGGGAGTAAAAAAAAATATAAAGGTTGTAAAGAAAGAGAACAGATCAAAGTGGTCAAGTGGTTGGAAAGCCAGACTAATTCATGTTAATGGCAGTTTTTAAACAGATCTCTGGAGAGAAACAATCAGATGAATTAAAAATCTGGTTTCCCTTGTAATAAGTTTACAATATGTTTGGACTTAATCATTTTAATTTTCTGGCATGTTTTGATAATACAAAAAATTTATAACCAAAATATTTTAGTAACAGATCTTATCTTTAGTGATATAAAATACATTATACATTTACAATTTCTCACTTTACATGTTTCTTCTACATTATCTTCAGTTGCATTGAAGTTAAACAATTCCTTCTTGCTGAAGAAGGGTGAAAGAATATCCAAGAAAGTTGACTTTCAAAACAAGTGTTGTGGTTTGTGGATTATACGGTAGAACTAAAGAATCTACGGGCCTCTCTGGAAGATCAGAAACATCTTCTCCTTTAGGTACCGTAACCTTTAAAAAAAAATGACTGTTCTTTAAAGAAAACGGACGACCTGCACAAGGAGAAAAAAATTACAAAAAAAATTTTATTTGCCTACTACCTAAAACCTCAATGAACTTTCAATCAATATTGTATTGACCGTAAGACAGTATTTCCCAGATGCAGGCAGTTCCCCCAGATAACTTTGGACACCTTACCCCAGGCATAGGCAGATTTTCCCAAAAATAGATGGACAGGTTTTCCTAGTTGTGGTCAGATTTTGCTAGATGTTTGAAAGCTGTAACAAAGCTGCTAAAATCTTACTGACAGCCTCTCAACTGCTTTGGGAAGTTTGCTTATGGAAGCTAAAGCCCATTTAAATGGGGCCTTATAGGAATTTATTTACATCTAAAGAAGGAAGTATGTGGTAGAATAAAACTATCAAAACTGTTGAATGTACAGCTCCATTTAGGAGTCTCTAGTATCTAGTGCATCCTGGAAACTTTTGTTCCCATCAATGTCAAATCAAAATTGCAATAAGTGACCAGGCTTTGTGAAAAAAAGGCTCTAAACACAGCAGCTTAACACAGTTATGAGCCATACACATATTCTATACATCTGTAAAAAAACACTTTTTTTACATTATAAAAAAACTCTGCCCTTGCATATCCTTGATGAGCATGTGTGGCTAGATCAGAATTCCACATAAGTACACATTGGGCCTCATTTATAAAAGTTCCCCAAGACTTAAGAAGATACACTTTCATCAGTGAACCCTGTGATCCAGCACACCTTGAATTGATCTGGTCCAGAATTGAAAACATTTACTAACAAATAGCAAATTACTTTAGAAATCCACTCAAGGTTTGCTTGATCCAAGTTGAACAGTGTAAGTGGCTTCTTGGAGGCTGGCGAGCTAAATAAATCAGACCCACTGAAGGTATTATTGAGTTATTAAAAATATAGGCTTGGCTTACATTTAATTCTAGCTCATCATGATCTCCTGTCACTGCAGGTACCGGCAACACAGAGTGAAACTTTGTTGAATCAGAGAAAGGCGAGTTTAAGCCTGGCGGGCTGGTGGCTAGGGATGAGCGAGAATACCTCTGACATTCTCGCGAAATTTCCTTGAACTTCTGATGGGTCCACGAATTTCGGCGAACCTATTTTGCGGACCCATGGGAAGATTGACGAAATCATTACAGGAGGATTACCTCCTACAGGCCCTCATTTATTTCTAGTGCCCGGGAATCATGCACAGGAGGATTCCCGTGGCGGCATTGCAGCCGGGGTACTCCTCCTGCCTCCCTGGACACTAGAGGTTAAATGAGAGCTTGCCCTGATTTAACCTCTAGTGTCCGGGGATCGCACACAGAAGGATTCCCATGGCTACATTTGTGAATGCAGTCGCGGTACTCCTCCTGTCAGTGTGAGTCCCGCGGCTGTGCTCATCAATGAATGCAGCTGTGGGAATCATCACAGGATGATTCCCACGGCTGCATTTATTCATGATGTGCACAGCCGCGGGACTCTTTGTTCTTGGATAGAGAATCTCTAACCAAGAACACATACTAAAGGGCTGCTCTTGCAGGTCCCAAAAAATTTGATCTTGACGGCCGAATTTACACAGGCCATTCTTGCTTACATGTTCGGTAAGCGAGAATGGCCCGATCCAAATCAAATTTTTTAGTTTTGCTCGCTCATCCAAACTTGTGGCTAACTCATATAACCTTTCAACAGTGCAACCTTGCCCTATGATATCTCAGGAACATGTTTAATTGAAAAAAGCAGTACAGCTAAATCTTTTTACCCACCTACAGAAACCTTTACCAATCACACACAACCTACACACCTATATAAAAAATCATGCTACTAGGGCTACATTTTAGCATGTCAAAAGGTTGTGATTTTTGCAATCATTCTAAAATCCAGAAAACAGTTGGCTGAATCCAACACTCACAACTCTCACTAATTCCCTTATTATGACCCTATAGGTCAGAGCCCTTCGTCTGCAAAACCCCACCCCTTTCTCCATTTAACTCCATCCAAATAAAGACACTTGTATGGTGCAAATGGCCTCTCAATCATTTATTACAACTTTATAAAACACACGAACATCACAAATTGTCATCACATTAAACACATTTTACACATCACATCATTTTACTAAGCCATGGTAGCCACTATAGTCAGGTTGCTAGTCCTCGAAGGCATTCACCACCATCAACCAGGATCTGCACCTCTCATTAATATACCAGGTTCTCAGGTGCAACTCCACCGCCTCAAGAACTATACAAAATCACACCGTTACCACATACCATAGATAGCTCTCCAAACTCTCCATCACTTTCTACACACACTGCCCCTGAGGACCTCAAACAGCCTACACTCCAACACCTTTAAAGGGAGGGAGGCTTGGAATCTTCATCCCCGGTGCCCAGACCTTTGGCCTCACCCAACCTTACCTCATAGTCATGCTGGCCTCATGCCTATCTACCTTCTACTGCAGACTCCTGGGCCTTTACTTACCATCACTGATACATAACTTTTTATTTACTTGAGAAAGTATGAAATCTGCTGCTGGACAGGCCTGAAATATAAAAATAGTCTATTACAAATGCATATGATCTTTGTTTTCCTAAGGCCTGGTATATATATAAATATCAGGTCAGTGTTTTATAAGGTAGGGATACACAAAATCAGTGTACTCCCTTATACTTTTTACTAAATATGTGTCTGGATGCAAAAGCAATTGAAAATATGTTAAAGAGGAATTAAAACAGGAAAAAAATTACACTTACCTTCAATCCCGCAGGGCAGTCCAATTTCTCCAGGGGTGTCCTGCATTGGGTCCCGCGTTGTCCCAGCCATCTCCTGTTCTTTCTGTTCTTCATCTTAGGTCACCCGTCCCAGGGGCGAGATTGGGTGATGTGGGATGAAGAAAAAAATGCGCATGCGTGAGTTCTGCAATAAAATTATATAATTGGGTATTTCTTGCAAAGTACTACCACCATGTTTACCTTGAAAGGTGATAATTCACCTTTGTATGTGAACAGCCTGTGTAGAAGGTTTTTCTGCACAGGTCCAAAATCATTCCTGCCGATTCAGGTATAGGGCCCTCCAATTAGGGAATATGACCTCCGATAATTGCAAAACTTTAGGTTTTGCACAATGGACTCAGTTTGACTAAATTATCAATTAACTGTAGTGTCCACCATTGGGGACCACCAAGTTCCAAGAAGAAGCAAAATGAGACCCTACAACATCATGTGAGCAGAGTAAAGACATTTTGAAAATGTAAAAGGGTCTTCATTGGTTGGAACACAGATTCTGAAGTCAGGTTTTAAATGGGATAGAGGTGTCATATACCTGTTAAATTTATAAGGAAGTTTTTGAGAATTCTTTTAATGGGTGCTACAAATTCATGTTATTTGAAACAATAATGCATTCTTATCCTGAGCTACTGTGCTTTACACCAAATATTAAAATCCAGTCAATTTACTGTCGGAGGCCAGTTTAGGGTTTTTAAGAAATTTTAAGAAATGATTCATCAAATTTGGCAAACTTCTGTAAAACAAAAAGAGATATGAGCAAAATTTAAGATAAAAAATGGCCAGACGACAGACAAGGACAATATGTCTCCTGGAATCCTGCAGTTTTCCTTCCAGCTCCCATGACAAAAGGTCCCACATAGCTGCTTTACATTTCAAGCTCTGACCAATCTTGACATTGTCTCCATGACATTATCACATAAAATGAATGACTAATAGGCAACTCATATTGCATATTGCACCTCCTATTCTAAGTTCCTTAATCTTGGACTGTCCATTAAAGGGAATAATGATTGGCTGTGAGGCCTTATGTAGGTTTCATACAAATTTGGTAGTGGTTTTGGGTTGCTGGTCTTTCCATAACAGGTTTTAGTTTTTTTTAAAACTTACCCATTATGTATGTTTTTTATACTTTTTCCAGTCTTACCATGTTCAAACATTTTCAAGTTGGTCATTTGACTCTTTGAGCAATTTTCCTGTTTGCCTTTTTACAGTTCAAATTTTCTCTGCTTCGGCGCAATATGAAGGATGGACACCCTGGTAATGCTCCCTTGGAAATTTGTCTATGATACCCAGTCATTTAATTCTTTTCCAGGTTGAATATTGCTGAAAGTCAATTGTCAGTGTTTTGGACATGTTTTTTAATAATTGGTATTCAGCATTTCTGGGTGTGATGGATAGCATGTCACCCTGCTTGGCTCTGTGGCTTCTCCTGACTCCGGACATTACACCCCAAAACCAGACCATCCCCAACTGTGGGAAGCTAGGGGTATTAGACAGACTCCAGTCAATGTATGACGGAAGAGACTGGGAAGGTTGGCCCCCCAGGAGGCAGCCAAAAATATTATTTGCTACCACTGTCGGGAAGAAGGAGATATTGCTGCAAATTGCCCTGTGGTGGATGAACCAATGCACTGTGACTTTCTGAGTGGCAGACGTCAGTCAGTTTTGCAACTATTGCATGACCTGCCCTAGAGGGCAATGAAACATATTTTTGTAAACTGAATATGAATACCAAACTGATTGTTGGGTAGTGTGGTAACACTGGTGAAAGCTGAGCTAGTAGCTACTGTGACCTCCTATCTTAGAACAGTGCGGGTAAAATGTATACAGGGGGACACTAGGAAGTACCCTGTGACGACAGTGTCGTTTGAGATCTCCCCATGTAAACTGTGTAACCAGGTGGGGTTGGTTCCCCACTTACCTTATGGTGCTATCATTGGGAGGGATTTTCCAGAATTCTGGAAACTCTGGGATCACCCACCCAATGCAGTGCCAACATCCTCAGAGCATGAGGCTAATGAAGAGTTCCCTGATGATTGTGAGGCCAGTCCAGGGATTCCTTTGTCTGTGCTAGCAGGGGAACCTGTTAACCCTAGGGAAGAATCTAGAACCTCGGGGGAGAGGCAGCAAACCCTTGAATTTTCTGACTTACAGATACACGGAGAAAATTTTGTTACAGAGCAATTGAAAGACCCCACCCTCTTTAAAGACCCGTAGAATGCCCTAAAAATAGATGGGAATCTAGTGCACCCAGACAAGAGGGTTGCATTCCCATACTTTGACCTTGAAAGGGACCCAATGTATCCGGTGTCACAATGGGAGGAGGAAACCATTGAACAACTAGTGGTACCGAAGCCGTACCAAAAGTTGTTATTAGACCTGGCCCATGGACACCTCCCAGGGGGGCATCTGGCGGCAGAAAAAAAACGAGAGCGAAGAATACAGAGGTTTTATTGGCCAGGGGTTGCCAAAGAGGTAGAGGTGTATTGTGCTTCCTGCCCAGTATGTCAAGTGTTTGCACCAATGCCACACTTTCGTAGCCCTTTGGTTCCCCTTCCCATCATTGAGGTCCCTTTTCAGAGGATTGCCATTGATTTAGTTGGCCCATTGTTAAAGTCAGTTAGGGGCCATAAATATATTCTAGTCATAATAAACCATGCCACTCATAATTCTGAGGCAATTCCTCTCCGAAATACCTCCGCTAAAACCATAGCCAAGCAGCTGTTTCAAGTTTTCAGCTGAGTAGGCGTGGCCAAAGAGATACTTACTGATCAGGGAACCCCATTTATGTCCCCGATAAGAGCTTTGCAAACTCCTAAAGGGGACGCAGCTACAGATATCGGTGTATCACCCTCAAACAGATGGACTAGTTAAACATTTTAACAAAACTTTAAAACAGAAGTTGTGGAAGGCCATAAATAAACATGGCAAAAATTGGCACTGTCTAATCCTATCTCTTTATATATATATGTTTGCTATCAGAGAGGTTCCCCAATCCTCAACCGTGTTCTCTAACTTTGAATTGTTATATGGGAGGCACCCCAGGGGACTGTTAGATATTGCCAAAGAAACATGGGAAAGTGAAAGTTCCCCTCATAGAAGTGTAATCGAGCATGTGGCTCAAATTCAGGACAGAATTGTGCATGTGATGCCCTTGATTACAGAGCATCTGGCCCAAATGCAGTTGGCACAGCAAAGAATTTATAACCGGAATGAACGTATACGTACTTTTGCTTCTCTGGATAGAGTTTTAGTACTAGTTCCCACGGTAGAAAGTAAATTTCTTGCCAAATGGCAGGGCCCCTATGAGGTCATAGAAAAACTCAGTGACCTAAACAATAAAATTAGCCAACCTGTTAGGCGGAAACCAGAACAGATTTATCATGTGAATTTGTTAAAACCATAGAAAGAAAAGGAAGCATTAATAGTGAGGACCGCAGAGCTACCTGCTCAGTCTAACCCTGTAGTTCCAGAAGTCAGGATAGCAGACACTCTGTCAAAGAGTCCACAACAGGAAGGGAGAGATTTTGTGCTCCAAAATACAGATATGTTCTCCATCTTCCCTGGACGAGCATCAATGGCTACACATGATATTATCACCCTTCCAGGTGAAAGGGTAAGATTGAAACTGTACCGGATTCCTGAAGCTAGACTTGAGGTAATACGTCAAAAAGTTAAAAAAAATGCTTGAACTACAGGTTATAGAGGAGTCCAAAAGCGATTGGTCCAGCCCAATTGTGTTAGTCTTCAAACCAGATAGGAGCTGGAGATTCTGCAATGATTACTGTAAGCTGAATCCGATCACTAAATTTGACACCTATCCTATGCCCCGTACAGATGAAATTATTGATCGGTTTGGAAATGCTAGATACATGACCACCTAAGGTCTAACCAAAGGATTTTGGCAGATTCCCCTATCCGAGTCAGCTAAAGAGAAAACCACTTTTGTAACCCCTGATAGAGCATTCCAGTACTGAAGGATGCCCTTTGGGTTACAGAATGCTCCAGCTTTGTTCCAGTGGTGAGGGATAAGGTACTCCGACCCTATCAAAAATATGCTGCGCCCTACCTGGATGACATAATCATTCATAGTGCAGATTGGGCCTCGCATTTAGAGGCGCTACGGAAAGCAGGGTTTGTCGACAACCCTAAAAAGTGTGCTATTAGGCTAGAAGAGGCTAAATATCTGGGGTACACCTTTGGAAGAGAAATAATAAAGCCTCAGGAAAAGAAAGTCGAGGCCATCCAAAATTGGCCACGCCAAGTTATTGAAAAGCAGGTTCATGCTTTCTTGGGGATCGCTGGCTATTATAGGCGCTTTATGCCTCACTTTGCATCCCAGGCCGTTTCCCTGAACAATTTAACAAAATGAAAGTACAGATGGGGAATGCAGATGCTTTATTTCGGTTCCATACCTACTTGGCAGTCTGTGTCCCAAACCTAAGGTTGAAACAAGAGGGGGGTATGCAATACCTGGCCAACGAAAACACATGGTGCCACCCAGAACGATAGATACATTTGTCCAAGGTACAGATTATATGCTGAGTATTTTTCTGTTTGATCAGGCAGTTTTCTTTCTGGCCAGATGGTGGAACTGAAGTACCAGGCTGTAGAACAACGGGCTTCATGGCCAGGTGGGGGAGCTGAAGAGGCTTGGGATGATTAGGAGTATTATGTAGCAGCTGAAACTCATCCTGGCAATTATAGTGTGGAGGTGGCGGCAGCAGCAGCATCAGGCGGAGACCAGAGTGGCACAATGACAGAGTCTAGAGTTGGCGACAGCATCAGGAGGCCACAGAGTGGCACAATGACAGAGTGTGGAGCTGGTGGCAGCATGAGTTTGACTGGGGCTGTTAAACGGTAACGCAGGTCTCCTAAGGCAAGCTCAGGAAGGACAGAAACCGCCTGTGCATCAGAAGGGCAAAAGCACGCTTGATCTTGATTTTCAGTCTGAATGCAGACTGTGAAAGTGGGGCCTCTTGATCCTTCTTACTTTTGGGTTAGGAGCAGGAGTGTGGAGGTGGTGGCAGCATGAGTAGGCCACAGAGTGGCACAATGACAGAGTCTGGAGGTGGCGGCAACATCAGAAGGCCACAGAGCAGCACAATGACAGAGTCTGGAGGTGGTGGCAGCAAAGGAGGCTACCGAGTGGCACAAGGACATAGTGTGGAGGTGGCTGCAGCATCAGGAGGCCACAGAGCGGCAAGGTGACATAGTGTGGAGATGGCATAAGCAGCATCAGGAGACCAAAAAGCAGCAAGGTGACATAGTGTGGAGAAGGCAGGAGCAGCATCAGGAGACCACAGAGCTGCACAACAACAGAGCGTTGAGGTGGCAGCAGCATGAGTCAGTCACAGAGTGGCACAATGACAGAGTTTGGAGGTGGTGGCAGCATGAGTAGGCCACAGAGTGGCACAAGGACATAGTGTTGAGGTGGCCACAACATCAGGAGACCACAGAGTGGCAAAAGGACATAGTGTGGAGGTGGCAGCAGCATCAGGAGGCCACAGACTGGCACAACGACATAGTCTGGAGGTGGCGTCAGCAGACCTGCGAGAGGATGGGCGATGGCGCAGATAGGCAGCGGCCAACTGACTACATAGAATGTCTCTGTAGTAGTTCAGTTTGTCCTCCTTCTCAGCGGGTGTGAGAAAGGCCCCCATTGTGGACCGGTATCCAGGGTCCAACAAGGTGGAAAGCCAGAAATCATCCCTCTGCCGAATGGTGACAATTCGGCTGTCACTGCGCAAGCAAGTGAGCATGCAGCGGGCCATTTCTGCAAGCGACTCGGAGGGACTCCCTGCTTCCATCTCTACTGCATACTCCACTGTGTCTGAGTCCTCTGCCTCGTCTTCCTCATCTACCTCTTGCTTCTCTGGCTGCACCTGCTCCTCCTCTCCTGTCACCTGAGTAGAAAAACCACCCATTTCGCTATACATTACCTTTGCACCAATATCCTCCTCCTCCAGTTCAACCCCCGCAGGGCTCATGTGGCCGTGAGATCTAGGCGCCACGTCTCCAGTCCCCTGACCAGCCAGTTTTTCCAGCATCTGTTGCAGGACATGAAGTAGTGGAATGACGTTGTTCATCCGGTAGTCCTGGCGACTGACAAATAACGTGACTTCCTCAAAGGGCCTGAGCAAACGTCAGGTGTCACGCATGAGCTGCGACTGGCTGACATCAAAGTTACACATGGGAGTACTCCTATCCTCTTGGATCATCAAGAATTCGTTGATGGCCTTTCTCTGTTCGTATAGTCGGTCCAACATATGGAGGGTTGAATTCCAACGGGTGGAAACATCACATATCAGTCTATGTTGGGGGATGCCGTTCTGCCGCTGCAGCTCAAGGAGGGTGTGCTTTGCGCTGTACAGGTGGCTGAAGTGCATGCAAAGTTTCCTGGCCATTTTTATTATGTCTTGACAACCAGATTGAACACGTGTGCCATGCAGGGTGCATGGCTCAGTCTTCCTTGACGCAGCGCAGACACAATGTTCTTCCTGTTGTCGGTCACCATGGTTCCGATTTTGAGTTGTCGCGGAGAAAGCCATGATTCGATCTCTTGATGAATCACACGGAGCAGTTCCTCCCCTGTGTGACTCTGTTCCCCCAGGCAAACCAGGTGCAGAACAGCGTGACACCGCCGCGCCCTGCACCTTTGACCACAAATAACTGCAACAGTGAAGTGCGTGTATATTTTTCCGGATATATAAATTGATGGAATGACAGAGCTGTATAATGGCTATTTGGATCCCCAAATAATCTTTCCCTGCACTTGTAAATCACTTTTCTAGCACTGTATTTAGAATAAAATAAAAAAAAAAACAACAATAAACTACCTATCTGTAGTGTCCTAATTATATTAAGTAATCAGCTTCAAATTATGATGGCATAGCATTCTTGCCTTGGCAGCACTATGGTTCCAGGTTAGAATCCTGGCCAGGATACCATCTACATGTAATTTATATGTTCTTCTACCTGGCTCAGCCTTGATGTTAGTGAAACTAATCTGCCTATGCAAACATGTGCCTTATGTATGTCATTTTTAAATTTTCCCATAGGTACTATAAGGGATAAGCGAGAAGGCCTCTGACAGTTTCGCGAAAATTTCCTCGAACTTCCGGTGGGTTCGCGAAATTTCGGCAAATCAATTTCGCGAGTTTCAATAAAGTCAATGTGCCAACTTTAAAAAATAATAGCAAAACCCATATACATGTTAGAACCACCCAATTAGCTAGGTAAGTGTAGGAGAACAGGGGCAACAAAGGAAAAAAACAAAAGTTCCAAAAGACTTTGTGGTTTTCCAGAAAAAGGCAAAATGGCAGGCAAATGACAGCAGACAAATAGGATCTTTGCGTGATGGACTGCGTCCAGAATGCAGCACAAACATTAGGACATTGAAAAAGGGTAAACTCATCCGCTAGCAACGGTCTCTGCCGTCAAAACAGCAGGGAAACGCATTGCTATTTAATGTACGCACCCCTATTGAATTTACATAGCTGCATAATATCTTAACACTATATAAATCCTGTTTATTAATAATTTAATAAAGGATTACAAGGAGTTTTACCTGGTGAAGTGTTGGCTCCGGAAGTATCGCACCTCCTAGATTTGTGTCAAGCTATGTTGGATGACAGCTATCTTAATGCTCCTCGCCTAACAAAGGCAGATGCTTTAGCTGTGACTGAGAACTTATGCTCTGAGCTTCCCCAAGGACTTCACCAGTTTTGTGTCCTACAAACTTGCAAAAGAGAAGAGAAAAAACTTTATGAGAAAAGAATATGATGTTACCAGCCATAGATTCCTTGTGAGATAAGAGAAACAAAGCCATGATCTCTAAATGGGTCATTCCTAAAATAAGATTGGTGCTAGGAGACACATTGGCACATATACACTTTCTCCTCTTTGTTTTGAGAACCACAGAACAATATTTTATTTGGTTCTCTCATGTATCAGCTTACTGGTAGGATTCATAACAAATAATTAACATTTGAAAGGGAGAGAACAACTCTAATAATGATACAGTTGTATGTCTGCTTAAATACTTCAGAAAGTCTTGGACAGATTTTGTTAGTTGTTTTTTTTTATCAGTACATTTATATGTTGGGAAAATAAGGCACAGAACAACTCAATGTGCCTCTACTCTATTTTTGGGTTTCAGAATAGTCTGGGAAATTGCATCATTGTAAAAATCATACTTTGGTTTGTTTAATACAACTGTTTCAAATATTAGGCATTTTGTACAATACTGTACTTTGTCCATTTCCAAATAAATTGCTAATGTAGTTAAAAAAAATCTGTATTTATTTTAAAATAGGCCAGAAATTTCAGTGTACTAAATGGTCTTCTTTGGTAAATAGGAACAGGTATCAAACATTGAAATGTCTGCATTTTTTTATAGAAGAACAGAAAATTATAGAAGAAGAAAAGTCTTCTTTGGTAAATAGCAAAGACTGAAAAGGTCTCTCTATCAAGGGTATCAATGACTGAAATATCCGTATTTTTATAAAGTAGGACACAAATATTTTTTTAACAAATGGTCTTCTTTGGTAAATAGCAAGAAGTATGAAACAATGAAATATCTGTATTTTTATATAGTAGGACACAAATATTTTTTTTAACAAATGGTCTTCTTTGGTAAATAGCAAGAGGTATGAAACAATGAAATATATGTATTTTTTGAGAGAAATACAGACATTTTTCTGGCTTTTTTTGATAGATAGCAAGTGGGGTCAGAATAAAATCTTTGTATTTTTTGAGGGAAATACAGGCATTTTTCTGGCTTTTTGATAGATAGCAAGTGGGATCAGAATAAAATATCTGTATTTTTTTGAGAGAAATACGGATTTTTTTTTGGCTTTTTTTTGATAGCTTGCAAGTGAGATCAGAATAAAATATCTGTATTTTTTTGAGAGATACAAAAAATTTTCTGGCTTTTTTAAAGAATAGCAAGTGGGATCAGAATAAAATATCTGTATTTTTGTTTGAGAGAAATATAGACTTTTTTGGCTTTTTTTGATAGATTGCAAGTGAGATCAGAATATAATATCTGTATTTTTAAGAGAAATACAGAAAAGCTTTCCTGGGCCAATCAGGGAGCACTAAAGGTTTTGAATGGGGAGACTTGTCCCTTTTACCCCCTATTCCCGGGGATCATACACTGCTCTCAAGGAATGCAGCCGCCCACGGCCCCATTAATTGAGAAGATCCCAACACTAGAGGTTAGTTAACCTCTAGTGCCACAGATCGCACACTGTTCTCAATGAATGCTGCGACCACAGCCACATTCATTGAGAAGATCCCTGGAACTAGAGGTTAAATGGGGAAAAGTCTCCCATTCATTCACCTCTAGTGCTCTGTGATAGGCTGGGGAAACGGAAAATCCTGATGACGCTTGAGCTGTCTTTGGGGTTTACCTTTCCTCAGCCAATCACAGAGCACTAGAGGTGATGAATGAGGAGATGTGCAGCCGTGGGAATCATCCTATCATTGTAGGATAACCTGTAAAAAAAAAAAAAGTTAGTAAACTAAATCACACACATTCAATAAATTACTTTAACATTATGTTTTTATTTTTTTTAACACATTTTTTTTTTACACACGTTTTGCGCAGTCGAATCCCATGTTTTTTGGGTCTGGTGTATCCGAATTCGAACAGCCATATTGGGGTCCAATATAAGGACAACCCGAATTCGAACACCAACACTAGTAGTCAGATATTCAAAATCATGTGCATCTTATAATAAATTTGGATGAGCTTACCATTTAATTTATTATTCAAAGACCTCAGTGAGGATAATAATTTTTCACGGTAGTGTGTACCCACTTATCCTTGCCATTTACGTGTCACATAAAATAAATTATGAAGCTTTAGGTATGTAATCAAATAGAAAATAAAATGGTCTTATGCTCCTAACCCTAATAATCAAAACCTAAAAGAAAACTAAATAACAGATTTATACGAGGTCATAAATTGCAATTATAAACGAATGATAAAGCACACAGTATTCTGTTTATTTTACTTATTCATAATCCCCTTTGGTAGACTAATAGAATTTTAAATTCTACCTTGGCTAGATGAAGGATAAGGATAAGAAGATTATCCTTACTTCACTTGCATTGATAAATTTTGTACGTTTTACCTTGGTACTGATTTGTGAAGATTTCCAGGAGATAAGTGATAATCTTATCCTTCCTCTTACATAACAAGAACACAAAGTACGCTACAAATGACACAAACAAGTAGAGGATATTTCTGACTTAAGGCCAGCCTTTCTGTCCTGGTTGACAATATAGCTATACTTACTACCATTCTCTTTCTTCTGTTGAGGCATTGGGCCTGATTTAATAAAGCTCTCCAAGGCTGGAGCGAATACACTTTCACCAGTGAAGCTAGGTGATCAAGCAAACCTGGAATGGATTTCTTCAATGTCATTTGCTATTTGCTAGCAAATGCTTTGAATCCTGGACCGGATCCACCCCAGGTTTGTTGGATCGCCGAGCTTCACTGGTGAAAGTGTATTCTCTCCAGCCTTGGAGAGCTTTAATAAATCAGGGCCTTTGTTTTGGGCCTCAAAGTGTCTAAGTTGCCCATACATTGACTCGTTACCTCTTTGTCTGAGCATATTTAGAACATTTAGAAGCAGTAATGATGTAACAATCTGAATTTTCTGCTTAAAGGTATTATATTTGTACAGGCTTACATAAAAAGGTGTATATCTTTACTTATTCCACTCTATTTTATTCTTTGTGAGTGGAAAGTATTAACTTGCATTAAGGGGTCCAAGGTCACCAATAGACTGTCGAAACCCATATTTTTTTTTAGATAATTTCAGCTAGCTTTTGTTATAAAGTTGGTCAACTCAAGGCAAATTACCACCATTTTCAGTTTTTTATGATTTTCATATAATCGGATGGTGTCAAGTAACTCTAAAGCATATTGTGTAACTGGTGACACCTGGCCATAGATGGAATCTTCAACTTTCAGTTGCCACTTCTTCATCTGAAGACTTTTATGGCTGGAATATGCAGAATTTTCGTTGCTAGTGAGGCAGCAGTGATGACTGACATCTCAGTTACTCTAGCATGGATTTACACCACAATGGAAAGTGATTTGACTTTTGTGGAATATTTTTGTGGCAGAACTCCTAGTGTATCATGACTTAAAATACAATATAAGCATCGAAAAATATTATTTAACAATTAATTATATTTCAAAATATTGAGCACAAATATAACAGTTTTACATAGCAGTGGTTGCTAGCCTTTTGGGACCAAAGGACCACTAAATGCATGGACTCTGGACCATGTGTGATGTGTCACTCGAAAGAGAAGAAACTTCCCCCAGAGTTACGTCATGATGCCAGAACCTGCACACTTTCCATCACAGGCTAGAGCCTTGGACCACCAAAATGTTGTTGGGGATCACCAGTTGGTGACCGCTGTTATATAGCATTCAAGTCAGCAGGGACAAATGCTCATTTGGCCTAGAGTGGTGTTTATTGACCTTTGTAACATGGGGGAACCCCTTTAAATAACCTTAAGCTTATATTTACCATGTACACAGTTCACAGTACATTGATGTGGTAGTCACTGGGAATAAAGTTTTTTCCATTGCTGGCCAATGGGAATAATTTAACCGTTAAAGATAGCCAAAACGATCATTAACCTTCCTAGCAGTAACCTCGGGGTAGGTAAACCTATGGGAAGGTTAGTAAATACAGCTTTACCTGATCCGCCGGCGTTCAGGGTCGTCCATCGCCGCAATCTCTGTCCTCTTCCTTCTTCCTCAGGCCGGCTTCTGCATCCGAAGAGTCACCGGGGAGATCCCGGTGACGTTGGTGCATGTGTACGTTGCCAGCGGGGCGAGGCAGGAAATTCAAAAAACATTTGTATTGCATTCAATGCAAAGTAACTGTATTAAATGCAATACATTGGATTTATATGTGTAAAATCAGTACATTGTTTTCAAGAACATTTATTTTACAGTATATATAATAGTATGAGTATAATATGTATTTTTTTTTTGCAGGTAGTTTTATTTAAAAAACAAAAACAAAACATCACCTGAGAGTGAAGGTATTGAAATAAAATCAATTACACTTTTTTTTTTTTTTTTTTTTAACAGTTATTGGTTTTTCCATTTTCCAGGAGATAAGGCTCCAACTCTGTGATTTGTAAATCAGTGACACCTCTTCCCAGCCTGATTTACTTGACATACTGAACATCACATGACACGACTGCATATTCCTGTAAAAGAAAAAGTAGGAGTTCAATGATTTTCATAAAAATATTACTGTGCTTTATGGGCCTTTTTAAAAGTAATAAGGAGTAGATATGAGTAATTGATGAAAAACATAATCTACTGGTGATCTAGAATCTTTTAGTGAATTATTTACTATCAATGACAGGAAGTGGTCCTAAAGAAGTTCAAGAAGTGTACAGTGTTTATAGGGCCCCCATTAAAGTAAAAGCTCTAACCTAAATGGCACATAGACCACCAGCTCTAAAGAGAACCATGGCCCTATGGTGGTATCAAAATGGGGATACCGATAAAGTAACTCCCTGCACCCTATTATACCATAGTCCTTATTAGTAAATGTTCATATTTATTTTTTAGTATCTAAAAAAGGAGGAATAGTGTTTCTCTATTGGGATAGTGGAGTGAAAAAGGCTAAGCCCCAGATTTCTCCAGCATCTGCCCCAAATTTGACCATTTTTAAATGATGTATCCACAATTTTAAATGTTTTAGGATCTTTAACAATGCGTTCTAATAAAGTTCTTTCCCTTTTCTAGCATATGTCCATTACTGAGCTAGGAAGATAAAAGGCAGGGTCATCATACCAAACAGGAATGAGGGAGCTTGTTAGTACCACAAGCTACTAAAATCTTGCATATTAGTGGTAAAACCCAGATCACATTCTGAGCTAAAACTTCAGACCCCAGACAGCTGCTGGTGGGTCTACAAGACATGTTGTTTAGGACATGTTGTTTTTTTCCTGGTGACCCACAAGAATATTTACACTAGAAGTATCTTTTTTTCATGTGTGGCTTACCTTTTTCACTTCTACGACTTCATGAATAAGATCAACATTTGGCAATGAAGGCAAGGTTACCCCAACGCTCATGTCAGCTGTAGAAATTACACAAGTTAGTACACCATTTAAAAATACAACAAAGTATGAAATATTTTAACATGATAAAGAATAGAAAAAAGGTGCCGAGAAAAGTAATTGTTTTACAACCTCAGATTCAGTTTGTAGAGAGAGAAGGATAAAAATATTACTGCTGTTCTGAGCATGTCATAGAAATCAACCCATGGTCCCATGGTGGGGCCTTCTAATAGCAAAGTGATGTGATTGAAGTGATGTCATAATACTATATATATTTATGATTTTATGCCTTATCATTTACTCAATCTCACATTTTGACTTTAAATTTCTCTGCTTAACGTTAACACAGTTAGCAATTTACTTTACTTACCATTTAGCTGAACCAAGTAGGCCTTAATAAAGATGTCACGCATGTACCCCTTTAGTACTGATGGCTAGCAGAGAAAAAAAAAAAAAAGTAAACAAAGTCATGGTTACTTTAAACGTTTCAGTCTGTTTTGTTTTTTTCTTTTTTTTTTTTTTACACTTTTTAAGTACTATTAACACTAATCCCGTCCACTTTCCAGTCTAACCTAAAACTTACAGAGACCTAATCTAATGTTTAGGAAGGCTCAAATTCATAAAAAACATAAAAATAAAAAAAGACATGACCCTTTGAATACCCTGACATTGCTATGGTACCCTATCCATCACAGAAGGTGTGGATAGTGCCAAAAAAGTAAGTACATCTTTATTGCATGGTCACTGTGGTAACCCACTGAGAGTCAAGGTGTCATCGACTAGTACCTAGCAGGGGTCTGCAAGTGAGGACAACACCATTTTCCCTCTTTCACACAGGATTGAGAAGCTCTACTGGAAGGATTCATTGTTTGAGTCTAACTGGAAGACTGGAAAGTAAAAAGCTTGAACCAAGTACATGGTAACAATCTAATAATTATAAAAATAAAGGTTAATTTATAATATTAATAAATTAAGTAAAACAGACATGCGTGCATTCTTTTGACATAAAAGAGGCTAAAGAACTTACACTGGTCTTGCACTTTCCAAAAGAGATTGAAGCCATTGCGATTTGAAGATCTCTATAAGCAGTGAAAATAAAAACACATTATTAACTGAATATGGGTATTAGTAGTGTTGATAACACTAGCAGACACAATTGGCTTACCCTTGCAGTCCTACAGATGTTGTGATCTTTCCTTTTGATACATCTAGCCTGGCAATCAGTTTAGCTCCCTGTTCAGACAAAGAAAAAGTCAATGCTTCAAAATGATATTTTATTAAGTATTGTTTATATGAGAATATAATGTTCAATAATTTTTTGCAAAAATACCTTATTTTTACTTTTATATTATAAAATATATTTTCCAGGTACAGAGAAAGATGTGGAAGGCTGAAAAGATAGGTACATACTATTTGTACTATAAAGTGAACCTATTACTTTGCCTGGAATGCACAAATTACCGGTTCATTTTTATCTTCCTTCTAACAAAGATTTGGAAAATCCCATGGTTGTTTTGCAAGATAGCAAGGTGTCTTAGGTGCCTCTACTCACCACATTGAGAGTCATTAGGTGCTGATTGCGTGAGGTTCCCGTCACTATGAACTCCACAACTGGAGTAACCTGAACTAACAGAAAGTTGGAGTCCAAAGTAACAATTGGTGTTTGAAAGAGTTCTATCTTTATGTTCACAGGAAGAGATTGCTTGTATTTCAGGTTTATCTGCAGTCAGAGAAAACATTTCACATTTTATTTTCACTTCAATTCACATCATGGTTTCACATAAAAATTCATATTTGCCAAAAAAGGTTAAAAAACTATGGTCATTGTTCTTTATATATTTTTAACCTAGTTGCAAAATTTTTTGGCCGCATATAGAGTGGGCCAAAACTTCTGGCAGAGTTTTGATTGCTGTCTGTATCACCACTGGGGATATTTTTCCCTAATTCTTGTCTCATTGACTCCATGTCCAAAAAAGAAGGTAGCACGTGATATTGGATCAGGCCATTAGAACAATTAAAACTCAATAGATGATCTGACTCTTATACACCATATGTTAAGTAAATTCATATCCTCACTTTGGCTGGTGTTGGCCCCCAACTATTATCACTAACACCTATTATCAACATACCAATTAGCTTGTTCCTTCCATGAAGTCCTACCCTTAACATTTAATTACCCCTGAGTAATACGTACCCCAACCCTTACCTGTGGAGTTAAAATAATCCTTTAATACCTAGCTGAAAGTGAACTTTTAAGTGATAATCTAAGTTCTACCCAACCCTTAACTTAATAATTGTCCAAATCAACATTTGAAATGAATTATGAAATATAATGGTGATAATTATTGTACAGTTTTAATCTTTTGATCACCAAACTAAACTGATTATTTTAAATAAAATAATAGCAAACCTACCAACTGCAATAATTTTAAATTGGATTCAGATTGACATGACTTGACATGATCTAAAGATTAGTTAAAACACTCTTCTATTCATGGTGCGATATGCTGAAGCTACAATATGTAATGAGATCAAAATATAAAAAAATTTGGTATTTCAACAACCTGCTTCTCTACCTCATACTCCACCTGAAAAAAATTATCAGTATAAACCTTATACATATAGTTGTGGGACAAACACATCAAGAATCAGTAAATGGTGATGGAGGTCTTGTGTAGATTATATTTAAGGCCCCATTAACGTTTGTTTTGTCCATCAACCTGAACAAAGATCAATAGGCAAATGATAAAGAAGAGTCTGCATTAACAAAAAATGCACCTCCACCCTTCATATGAAGCTCATGACAATGCTGATTGCTTGTTTCTGTATTGTTTCCCAACCATGTGTAAGTCCATCACTTGTTTTAAAAAATGGGTATGGTTGTATTGCTATGGTTGGCTGGACTGCCACTGGAAAACGGTCCCTATATAAAAATGTAGAGCTTTTCCAGGTTCTATCAAACATCTAGAAAAGATGAATCATGTTTTAGCAGTGCCCTACATTTTGCAGTATTTTCTTCTTTAAAAAATGTAAGTCAAATCCTAATATGTGAGTGCACCTATTTTGTATTTGTAACCTCTTTGTTTTATATTTGTAGTGTGAGATCATCCAGTCTAATGAGATGGTGACATCCAGTCTAATTTGGGGTGACATCTAGTGATATCACTAGTATGCTTCTCACTGTCCTCCCTTTTCCATCAGCAAAGGAAGATGCAGGTGTCAGCAAACTTTTTTGGCTACTAGGCCATTTTAGGAGGTCCAGAAGGCACACTAGGCCAGACTCTCTCTCGCGTCCCGTGCTGATGGCTCCGCCCCCACCAAGAATGCCCCTGAAGGGAAATCCCTCTCTTCACAATGCATACAGAGGGGATGGTGTGTCCCCTTACCCCAAGGGCGGAGGTGTTAATACTGGCCGCGGTACAAAGGGAAGGGAGGCATAACAAGGAGGCTCAAGAGCCAAGGGTTGCTGACCCCTTCTGGTCGGGATTGGGCCAGATCGCCCAGGGGGCCGTTAGGCAAAAACGGACTAAAGGCTAGGCTGTATCTGGCCTATAAGCTGGAGTTTGCCAACCCCTGATCTAATGCATAGAGCCCACTAACAATACTGGTGGATACCCTTTCTACCTGCTTCTTTTTTGAGCATGGATTTTACAATACAGGTCCTGTTTAAAAAAAAGATAATATGTTATAAGTCAGTCTTTTGAAAATAAAGGGTGGTATGTGAAGTGTATATCAGTTGCATACAAACAGAACAACTTACATTCATAATCAAATCCATGTAATCTCCTGTCACCACTGGAGGACTGGGCATGGTGTAGTGTACGCCAAGGTTCCCACTCACAGATGCACCTTTCAAGAAAATTATGGGAAGAGATATGCAGCTCATCTTCAAGTTTACATATTTATATGTGTATAAGCACTGGGTGGTTTTCATAGGGGTTTCAGTTATGGGGATCCCACATGCAATAGGCCTGATTTATTAAAGCTCTTCAAGAATGGAGAAAGCAGACTATCATGTGTGAACCTAGGTGATCCAGGTAACCTGAAATAGATTTATTGAAACCATTTCTATTAACTTGGTTTCCTTGAGGAAATCCAATCCAGGTTTGCTGGAACACCTAGGTTCTCCCATGATAGTCCATCTTGTGCAGTCTTGGATTGGAGAGCTTTAATACATCAGGTCCCTTGGTTTATTCAATAAGACAGAGGAAATACACATCAGTTATAATCCATCAGTAATTCATTTTAACTTATTAAATATAAACCTTATAAATCATCTTTCAGATTCCTTTAGTATACTGCTGGAAATGAGATAAAGTCTTTTGGTGACCCATGCTGGTCTATTGGGCTAAAAGTAAGATCAGTGCAGGTCACTAGAAAAATTCATATGAATTTCCAGGATGTATGGATGCTTATAAAGTGAAATCATCCTAACAAACATATTGATGGTTTCATGATCTGTTTTATGATAATATAGCACAGGAATATTTATGAACCGGGGCAAGAATAAGAAATGTGTGTATAGGAATAGCATATCATTACAAGTATACAAAAAAAGTCATGCTGACCAGCAAAAATAATAAAGCCTTTTTTAAAAAAAAAAATCAAATATCACATTTACTATAATTTTCTATATTCTTAAAGGTTCTTCTTTCTCTCAATCTTGCACAGCACAGGAGCGAGATCAGGTGATAATATAGCACAGGAATATTTATGAACTGGGGCCAGAATAAGAAGTGTGTATAGGTAAAGCATATCATTACAAGTATACAAAAAAAGTCATACTGACCAGTATAACTGTATTAAAACCTTTTTTTTTTAAATATTCCACTAAATTTATTCCAATTGTCCCTAAAGGTTCACAGGAGCGAGATCGGGTGACGTTTCTTCCTAAAAATTAAACAAAAAGTGCTCCTATGTTAGGTTTTCAGATATTACTTACCGACCAACATGCCAAGGTTTGCGTTGAATCCCATGAAAACATTTGATACTGATACACAAAGCTGTAGGGTAAAAAAATTAACCTTGATTACAAGTTTGATTCCAAAGCACCCAAATGAAAACTCATTGTAGTTCTAAAAATCAACTGCAAAAAAAAAATCTTTATCAGCATAGCTTTTTTATGCTGGTAGTATATCTTTGTATTTCTGTGTTTATGAATACTCTGGCTTCTTGGGTATTCCTTTTGAAAATACTTAAGGACCAGTTTACACAGAAGGTGAGATTTAACTATTGCGTTTTCACCACAAGTAACAGGGGTCCCCAGCAGACTTTTAAAGAACAGTTGTTTTTGCCTAGCCATAAGGAATTATTGGGAGTGGTTGACAACGACCAGATGACTACCCACCCAAACTAATAGGAGCAATGTGATTGGGCTGTTCTGCTGTTGCCTGGTGGCTGCTAGGTTGCCACTTAGATAATATAAGTTTAATTATGTGTATTAACTATACATAATAGACCCAAAGGACTACTTTAGGGCCTTAGGGCCAGGTTGCGTCCAATCCATTTCTGAAACTGGCATTACTCAAATTATTGCTATGTTGAATATTATGTTTGCAGGTTTGCAATAAAATGGGATAATAACTAACAGTACAGTGCAACTTCCTATAACCCTATGAAATGGTTAGCCATCAATAACCCTTGATGGCTAACTAAGCCATCAAGTATGGCTTAGTTAGCCAGGGTTATCCCTAAGGAAGAATTATTGTAAGAAAAAAATAATGGCTGAAAGATAATGTCTTGAACGAGTGTAAAAGTTATCATAATAACATTCCTACCCAAGGGGTCCAGCTGTGATTTTTATGTCTCCTAGCGCAGACTTGCAAGCTGAAACACTGAGGATAGGCAGACCTCTATCTGTTCTGGTGACTCTCATATCTGCAAGGACACCAGCTCCTGCTTTGATAGTAATGTCTCCAACAAGGGCTCTAGAAAAACCACAATACCAATTAAATAAAAACAAACTTTCCATACACAAATATTTTTATTGCACAAGCCCCCATTCTGATGGATAGTTTAAATAAGACATTTAATTTCACTGCATCTGTTTTAAACACAGAACTTGTTAAGGTACATTTTAAAAGTAGAGAAGCACCATATATAAGTGAATATGACTCAACCCAAATATAAACCAAGGTACCTTATTTTACCTAAAAAAGATCAGTTTATACTTGAGTATATACAGTAATAAAATGCCTTTCAGTTTTTTTTTTTTTTATTCGGGTTGTATTGCTGTCTGTACCCCTTTTGGGAAATGACACCTTGTCTATTTCTCCAGGTAACTAAATGATGAGAAATCCAAAGTTTTAAGTTTGTCAGTGAAACAGGGGAGGGGATTGTTACTCTAGTGACAACTAGTAAAGACAGCAAATAAACATGAAAGTTTTGAGCATTTCTTCTTCTATCCAAAAAATAAAAACACTACTGGATAGAAATATCGAGTACTGTAATTTTGGTAAGGCAAATTATATCCATACTGATTTATCTGTAAAATGCATAATACGAGTATAACAGTATAATAAATAGGTACAATAAGGACTTTTTGGCATTTACTCAGTTACAACAACTTACACATTCCCACGAATATGAAAACCGGTGTCTATAGAAACTTGAATACCACTATTGGGATCCATTTTCACATTGATCTCAGGGAGTCTGACTTCCAGGATTTGTACTCTGTGTTTGTGAAATAGGAAAACAATGTTACATAGACATGATCTCTAGCTTTTATTTATTTTTTAGTTTTAGTAATATAAACTAATTCATATAGCCTTATTAACTGACATGAATTAGACTGTATCTTAGTAGACTGCTAACGATGTCTTGATTTGTGTAGATATATGATATCAACCAATGTGTGTTAAAAAAAAAAATGAAACAATTTTTTGAGGTCCTTTGCATGCCTGCAAATCAATAAGCCTGTCCAACATATGTGGTTTAGGGCATACCTGCATCTTGTGTTCATACAGATCCTAGTTGCATATGGAAGGTAGATATATAAATAAATATACCTACCCTGCAAGCTTTACAACATTGTCCACAAGTCCAAGTCCGAGACCAAGTATACCTCTGTTTCCTCCATTGATAATAGATGGAATGGAAATGATTCCCAAAGCCTTTTGAAGAGGTCTCTTCTGGGTCTGGCAAGCTACATAAACACAAAGTTCATAAAACATATTATACTAAGCCCTTATGAAAAAAAATAGATGGGCTGGTATTCTTAAAGTGCTTCTGAAATGAACACTTATGGTTTTACCTTTTCTAAATGACTGACCTAGAGGACATATGTGGATCAAGAGAGTGAATCTTATTTACATAGTTTTTAGGGTACAGTTTTTTTAATAGTGATATTACTAGTATAATGTACTTTGCACCCCTGCAACCTTTTTTCAGCCACCTACAACGGAGAAAAAACCCAGTATTTCGGGTAAAGGGTAGCATGAAATGAATTCCCTTTCCCCCTACTTGGTACTTGGCCACTGGCTGCTAAGGCATCTGCAGCTGACAATGGCCATGTAGTGAGAGTTCTTAGCCTCAGAGTTTAGCTTTTAGGACTCTCAAGGTAAAGTAGGATAACGTAAAAGAAGCTGCTGGGACTGGTAATAAAGTAAATGTTTTTCTCATCCATGATTAAAATTCCCCACCAATAAATAAATATTGTGCAGCTTTCTAAAAGGTTTCTTACTTAGGTACTTTATACCTAGCAGATAAGTCAGTGGTAGTCACCTGACTAGTTGGTGAAGATCCCATGTATGGACCCTTATATCACCAAAACATTGTATTCTATATAATATAATCTACAATGCTACAGAGGAATGTTAGAGCTTGATGACATACTGCAAGAGATACTCAGAGACTGCAAGAATGCTATATACAGGGTTGTATTTCAAGCTGCAGCATCAACATCCTAATATACAAAATGCTCCTTTACGTAACAGGAGAGTACAATAGTACAACTCTTACCATACTCCATAGCTTCTTGTTTTACTCGTAGGACCATTTTACTAGGCGTGCTCTTCATTGGAGAGACCCACAGCATAGCCAGCATTAATCTGTAAACTGTAAAGCAATATTCTTCTTTTACCTGTGATTCAGTATTCAGTTCTCTCCTGCGGCTGATGACTGCAGGGTGTTTGACAGACTTCACAGCATTTTATATTTGATACTTAGTATGTAAATAATCTAAAAGGTAAATATGTGGCTACAAAGTGCCAAAGCACAGCAAGGGTGTGACTTTTTAAAAAATATTAAATGTTTTGATACATCTTAAGAACAGATGAATTCACAGAACCTAAAGTACACTCATGGGTGTAACGTTTGAAAATATGCACAGTATTTACTTAGTGTCAACGTTATTTTTTCTCATGAAGGGTTAGCAGAGATACAGCACATAAATATATATACATTTTGCTTAGGAGATTCAGAAGAAATACAATGGCAATCTGGAGTGGATACAAATATAATATAAGTTTAAATCTCTCTACATCCAGTATGCTCCAGGATTTGTTGGCAGTGGCAAAAAGGTCATTAAAGTTCCTTATGTTTCCCAAATTATTTAGTGGTAACATGTAGTAAAATGTGTGTTAAACTGTATATAAGGATATGGGATTGTAATGTATAAAAAAATGGCACATTAGATTGTGATACCATTAAAGTTACCCAAAATCTATCTAAAGATTTTTTTTTAATAAACATAACACTAAAATCTCTATTTATTGCACAGTGCTATGTTGGCACTTTATAAAAGCAGTTTATTAATAATTAAATCATTACAAATGTATATTAATCATTATTAGTGCACACAAACACAGCACAACTAACACTTTTCATACTAACTAAAAAATAAAACTTTTTGAGGTTAAAGATAACTAATATTTTTAAACTTTGCCTGTTTGTCAAGACAACAAAAATCTAAGGAATGAATAATTGTAAATATGTGACCTATGCTACACACCATGGTTTTGGCATCACTCCTACCTTTTACCTTGTGCTGCTATTCAAACATAGACAAAGGCCAACCATGAATTTGAATAAAACATTTTTCATTTGGTTTGGTTTTGCCATACCCAAACAAATGCTCATGTATTTTGGAGGGATTTCTTCCTGTTGTGTCTTTATACATATGTGTAAATAAGTAGCACAGAAAAATTGCCACCAACCAGAATACAGACAGCAACAAATGTTTTACAAAATGTTCTTACAGTTCTGATTTTATCCTAAAAAACCACATAATTCAGCCTCCTAAATATTATCAACCCATCCTTCATCCACTACAAATAATGCAGTTTAAAATTAAAGCTTATTATATGGGCTATAGTTCCTTGAATATTAATAAAAAGACAAAACTCTTTAAATATAAACAGTTCAAAAATATAAAATAAAATAAACACATAGACAAAACACAAACACACATAAACACATAGATAAATACATGTTTTATACAGTTAATTCCCATTAAACATCATTGGAGTCTTTGGATTGGTCCTAGAATACTGATTGGGGAATTCAATATGTATGGAATTATGATTAATATTAAGTATATTGTTCAATATAATATGAATAATAATTCAATATATAGCAATTCCTCCTTTAAGTTCTGAGGAAGTCATCAGCGAAGGTGTTAACTCACAATTCCATCTAAAAAGATTTTATTATATGCAGAATATGCAGGAAAATAGTTACATAACACAAATATAAATGCAAAATATAACTGTATTACAAACCAGGCCTACAAACAATAGTGACCCTCCTTTAGCCAGAACTATTGTGTGCCTCCTCTCCATGGGGTACACCCCTCCAGTCTTCTTCCTTCTGTCTTTCTTACTCTTTGTTGTGTAATGCATCTCCCCAGTTTCATATCTTTATCATCATAAATCATGATGAGTCTTTCCCCTAAAACTGGTTTGTCAACACTACTGGCCATACTAAGCCGGATAATTAGATTCATGAATTTCAATTGTTCCTTTCAAATGTGGCATTAAAAACACTGGATTTTTGAGGTTGCTCCCCAATAAATAATGGTTCTGAAAAGCTGACTGAGGCAGAAAGGCAGAAAAACTTGTTTGGACACAAAGGAACTACTAACAAAAACTAGAAACTGGACAACACAAACGATATTCTATTACAGGTTTTAATATATGCAATGTAACTTACAAAGGTATATGATTTAATTAATATTTGACCATATTCTGAAAATCTTTCAGCTATAACATTGATAAATAAATATAACAATTGGGGATTTCGTCATCTTCCATATTTGTATAACATATAACATATTAATAACTAAAGCCATTTCTGCTCTCGTACATATATATCATTTTGTCATTACTAAAAGAGAAAACAAAATATCAATACACTGTCTTTTTGGTTTTTGGAACAAACTATCTCTTCGTTTGGCAATGATGTTATTTTGCAAAAATTGTTTTATTTCATTAATGTAAACTATAAAAAAAAAACTGAAAACATTTTTTTTATCTGTATTAGTTTTACTGTAAAAAGACGTTTGCATTTTATTTTATAATTTGTCCTATTTAAAACCACTCTTAAATTGCATTTTTTTTTCAAATGCATGCACAATTGCATAAGCATGCAAAATAATTTTAATATATAATAATTTATGACCATTAGGGAACCAGTAAAAAGGTCCAGTGCCACATCCATAAATTACTCAGAATATCTAACAAATTCCAAAATTGGACTATAAAGGCACCTTCAACAATTTTTCCACATCTTTCACTCTTTCAAAAATGGTATTAAAACAATATGTTCTTATATTCTAAAAACAGGAATGCATTGATCAGAATGTGTTTTAGTGTACATTGAGTCTTAAAAAAACTAGTCAACACATTTCACAAAATCTGCTTCCTGAGGAAGAATGAGGCTGATAAACCAATGTTTAAACATCATTGTATCCCTGTTTTTAGAATATAATAAATTATTTTTTTTTTAAAAGAATGCTATTTTTGAAAGAATAGAAGATGTGGTGTACTATTTGGAGGTGCCTCTTAGGTCCAAAATATGATTTTTTTTGGATATGCACAGTTTTTTTTTCAATTTTGCAGCACTAAAATGTTTTTAACAAAAACAAATAAAACAACAAAATGACAATTGAAAAAAAATACAATTATAGAAAGGGACAAAAGGGAAGGAATCAGTTAATTAGAGCCAAATAATTCGAGCCAATTTGGTAATGAACACTGCGATTATCTATAGCAATGATCATTCATGGAAGAATCACTTTATTATATGCACATGCATGCATAAAAGAAGTCTAAAACAACATGAATACACTATGTTGAAAAAATCAAGTGGTCAAATAACAATTCCATGAGCACAATTTTATTACAATTAGTTGTATATGATAGCTCAGTCTTCCTCTTTTAGGAAATGTTATTATAGTTTTCCTTATTATTATCTGAGATAAAGTTTACTTAGATTATATTATGATCCAATCCCATATCAAATGTATAATTCAACTCTAATACGAATGTTGTTTTGAACCAGATAATCAATAAAGTAAAAAATCTAAACTGTATACACCACCCCCTAACAACTAACAACTGTCCTAAGATAAATTAGTGGAATAGTTCAGTGCTTATCAACACCAAAGGTAAATTGTGGCTATGCTTTAATTAAACAGATTTCTGACTTCATACAGGGAGGTTATTATTTATTTAAACGCTTAGCCGCCTAAAGAACTAACAATGAATGTGTACTAGTAAATTTTGAATGGCATATCTGTTTAAATTGGCATTTGGAAAGATCCCTACACTTAAGATCTCTATCTACTGGGAGTAAGAAGTCAAAGTGGATTTAAATTTTATATTTACACCCAATCTCATATACATTTTACCATGCTAATATCATTTTAAAGGTTTTCTTCAACAATGTAAAGTACTGCAGTTCTACCTTCAGTTTTGCACACTTGTACCAGCTCCTCTCTTTTATTGAAACTGTATAATTTGAATATATTGCCCATTGGGGCTTCTAACAGTGTACATTAGAACCTGCATCATGTCAGGGTCACCTAACTTTCTGGCTGATGGCCTCAAATGTGTTGGCTGTGTTTGTTGCTGTTGGACATTGGAACGACTTTTACAAGTGGTTTGGTGTTCTATTCTATATCAGTTTGTTGGACCCTAGGCTGGGATTCTAGATTAGGGTGTCTATTAGGAGTGCAGTGTTCCCAGAGCCATTGTGCTGTGAAGAATATACGTGCTACGTGCGATTTGAGACTCAAGTTTGCACCTTTTTCATATCTGTTTCCTTATTATTTTTACTTAGTATTTCTATAGCACCATTATATTACACAGCTCTGTACAAAGACCATGGTCATGTCACTAACTGTCCCTCAAAGGTACTCACATTATAGTGTGCCTACCTTAGTCATTTATCTTTAATACAGTCTAAGGGCAATTTTGGCAGGTAACCAAATAACCTAACTGCATGTTTTTGGGATGTGGAAGGAAACCAGAGTACCCAGAGGAAACCCACACAGACAGGGTGAAAACCTGCAAACTCCATGCAGGTAGTGTCCTGGCCAAGATTCAAACCTGAGACCTCGCGTTACAAAGGCCAGAGCGCTTACCTCTAGGCCACCATACAGCCTTATCTAAAGCCTTAGATTTTATTACCCAATTTTTTCACTCCATTTAGGATGGAAGGCATTGGTTCTAGGCCTACCCTGAGGTCTGGAGGGAGGATGTACAGCTAATAAGCCACTTCCCTGCTTTAGGGCTGTGTTTGGGGGAATCTCTTTGACCATGTACTTGGTGGTCAGCTTTGGGTGACCACAAGGAAAGGGGTCTATTGGGCTTTGGCTAAGTGGAGAATGCTCTGCCACTTGCTCACCAGTATTGTACACATTTTCCATTGACAGGAAAAAATATTAATTTTTATCACTTTCTGGCCCAGTAACAATAGTAAAACATGATGTGATGGGTAAAGTTTTAATATGTTCTAATGATGCCATGGCTAGTAAATATTAGGGCCTGTTTGCTAAGTGTTCCCCACTTACATCTATAATTGTGTTTATTGGTACCGCTCAGTTCCATTTTGGAAGCAGAGAGTTATGAGTAACAGGGCAGTTTTGATCCCCATGGTGATTACATTTTAGAGGATGTTAGTGACAAGTGTCCCCCACTTACGCCCACATTTTCATTTTCATTTACACCTCTACATTCCAGAGAAACTGGAGCTTAAAGAAGGGAAAAGAAGAGGGTAGCATAGTATGACAGTTAAAATTTTGTGGGAGGTAGGCACAGATTTGGGGGCTATACCTCAATGCTCCTTGCTATATAACTGGCCCCAGGGGTTACCAGTTTGCATTTTCAATTAAGGGCACCTAGGCACATTTGCTTTTCAAAACAGCAACCACAAGTTTTTTTCTGAAAATTTCAAGGTATTATATGACAAGCAGCCTTCACACACTGCTATTTCATTGTGCTGCTGATGACGTTATTCTACATGCCCCTTGGGTAGCTTGATTTCCTGAGGCAGCTAAATATTAAAAAACTTTAGGTGTTCTGCCATCATGTCTGCTGCAATATTTATGGCTGCTATGCCTTTCCTCATGTTGTTATCAGTTGTGTAACATCCCCAAAGCTGAATTGTCATGTGGCTGAGGATGGGGAGAGAGGTGCGGGGGGTGGGGGATAGCTGAACAAATAGGTGCCCCTCATTACAATGGCACCCTAGTTTACAGCTTAGGTGGCCTTATGAGAAATACGGCCCTGTCCTTGCCCCATAATGGACACAGAAAACAATGCAAAACTTGACTTATAGCGTAAACACTTAACAAAAGTTAAACAAAGGTAAAACTTTAGCTTTTGATAATCTTACTTTTTTAAATGCGTTTAAAGGGGAACATTGTAATGTATTACAGCATGTTACACCATGTGTGGTGAGATAGAAAACATTTACATTTTGAGTTGAAAAGCATGCCATACCAGATATTAGTTCTTAATTGAATTTTAAATGCATTCTGAAAGTTTCGCTGACTTGGTCTTTTTTATGTATTCTTTTCTTCCTCCAGAACAGCATAGCCAGTTACTGTATATAAGGCATTTAGCTGGTATTATAAAAATCAGCTTTTCCTGCTTTTCTGCTTCACGCTTCCTTTACCAGTAGCCATGTGAATGTGATGCTTTTGGTTTTGTGATCTCTGGGAAGAAGAATTCAGATGTCTGATGTCGTCTCTCAGGGGAGTTCCTATGATCATTTGACAAATGGTTTTGTTAGTTGCTTTTATTGCTATTTTGCCATTTATCTGTATTTCCTAATAATCAGTTCAGTTAGTGATATGACTATGGACTTTGTAAAGTGATGTGTAATTTGTCGGCACTTCGTGAATACTGTGTAATAATAATAATATATAGCATTGCACAACAATAAATTTGGAAATCTGCTTTTGCTGTAGTTCTGGTACTTAAACAGTAGATGGAGGTATCATATCCCTATGCAATAAACAATGACAATTGTAGTGCCCATACTGTACATTACAGTTCAAAAGACAGCCTAAAATTATCTGAAGGTAAAAACATTTTTGAGAGGAATCGCTGTAACCAAAACAGGTGTCCCTCATTGGAATGTATTGGACCACTGCAGAGAGACTAATGCTTACACACAGAGACCAAGGGTGCATCTCTGCAGCATGGTGGCAGAAATAGGCTTTAAAATATAAAGTTTTGTGTTATTAAAGGGGACTGGATCAGGTGGTAGGGAGGCATTTGCCCCTGAGCTTTTTATGGCCGAAGGAAGGAGGGGTAGGTAGTACTGTGCTAATGCTGAGAAATGGCTGCAAATTTGAAGAAGCACTGTCTTTCCAGCCTGCCCCAAATGTCTTCCTATAGTATATCCCTGTGTGCAGAGGTTATTTCTCTATGCAGGAAAAGGGGCTGGGAATCTAGAAAGTGAAGGGAGCTGGGAATAATTTCCAACATATTGGATCTACAAAATACAGAGTATGATCATGAAACCCTCCTTATATACTTTGACCATTCTTGTTGGCTCTGTCCTTCTTGGTTATTCCACTTATTTATGAGAATTTGCCCACCACTGTGAATGCCTGTCAGTGATATGGGGCACATATCTGCAGCAGTCACATTTGTCCCCCAATGTTTATCAGCCACAGGGTAGCTCACTGCCTGTAATCTTTGTCGGCACTCAATGTTTACCCCTGGTTCCTGTTAGTATTGTGGTTTAAGACTCAATCAGTAGCAGAACACTGGGTAAGGACACATTACAGAAGACTATGCAAAATTCAGAACACACTATGGGAAATAGATATATGTGACTCATTCTAAGGGCACTAGAAAGCTGAAACACATATTGAGGATCTAGAAAGCTTAAGCACACTATGGAGGAGCCAGGAAATTGGGACAAAGTATAAAAGGCAATGGTAAGCCATGGCACTACTGGGCCAATGGGATACTGACAGACCTTGTTTCTTTATTGTAGCCCTGTCTTCAATTGCCCACATCCACAACAACCCCCTCTCCACATTATACCGTTGAAGTTCCCCTATTATAACCCACTTAAAAAAAAACCCAGAAAACTTGGTTAAATTATCACTTTATTGAAAGTTGGCAATTGATGAGGACATAACAAACAATACAGATGACTGCAACAAGTAGAATTATTGAGGTTTATAAAGTAGCTGTAATACATATTGAGGTATTACTTGGTTGGCTTGGATGATGAATTTCAGGATTGAAGCCAAAGGAAATCTGAATATAGGGACCTATTAAGCTACCATTGCTGACCTTGCTGTCTTGTCAAGTCTTGTTTAATATGTATATTGGGCATTTGAGATGTCTCAAATTCACAATGAAAGACATATACAAGCCCTTGTCTTTGAAAATTTTGGATGTTCATGGATTACACAGCATATTCCGACCATCTAGAAAGGACTGCATCAGCCCCAAATAAAATCCATTTCCACTTGTTCATAGCCCTAAGATATAAAAGAAAGGATCACATTTTAGCAACATAATCAAATGTACACAGGTTACAATCCAGTCATCCAATATATATCAACAAATATACAGTGTCAGCCTGGTTGGATAAAAAATTGATTGTATAGTTTGGGTGTGTTCCCATAATATATAATTTGTTATAATTTACTGGCGATTGTACAAAGAATGTACAGTCAACTTTTTTTTGTATTAATGAATAAGGAGACAGTATATTTAAGTTTTAGAAAAATGGATAAAGCTTTGGCTTCTATGCCTCTTGAAGATATTTCTGGGCCAACTATGCATCCAAAACCATTGGTTAACAGCTTGGTCCACTTTTCCTAGGCACCAAGCCTAACCAACGCAGCACAAGCAGCATGTAAAAAAGATGTTTTTGTTGAGCCAGATGACCTTTTAAAGTTTATGCAAACTTTAGAATTGAAAATATAGGAGCTCAATCACTTTCTAACCTTATTGATCTTTTTTAATGGTTGGGCCTAACATGAAAAGGATCAGAATAAAATTTGTTCCTGCTTGTTAATTTTATAAATGAAGAATGGTTTTACATCTCGGTGTGACTGGTAAAACTGATTCCATTGGTGGAGGCTGACCGAGTACCAGAAATTGTGTGGAGTTTGACCTCATCTGGGGTAAAATGTGGATTACAAATATTAAATATTTTATATTATTGTACAATATCCTACCTTTTGACTAGTAATAGAGGGATTCATGAGGATCTTTGAGGGTATTCTCATTCCTTGCTCCAGTTTTTCTGCCAAATAAAGTAGGTCATTGTGACTTCAGTACATGGAAAGATGTTTAAGTTATCATTGAAGAATCAAAGATGGATATATTTTACTAACCATTAATGTTTGGCAAGAGCATCTGGCTAAAAATGTGCTGAATAGCCTTCTCTGATGTGGCATCCTAGTAGGTGAAAAACACATTTTTACATATCACAAATTAAGAAAACACATTGTAGGAAATAATAAATATACAATAGACTCCAAAGAAATAGTGGAAGTGGAATAGGGGAAAGTCTAGGTCTTCTTTGGAAGTGTTTAATATATTCCATGACCAGATGTCATGGATGGCTAGCAGCATCAGCATGAATTGGTTAGCTTTAAAAGGTTAGGTTCATTATAGTCTTAAGGTTGCAGTGTGGTTCCTGCTTTCTCAAGCGAGGTTAGCACTCTGGCCTTTGCAGCGCTAGGTCCCAGGTTTGAATCTCAGCCAGCACATTATCTGCATGGAGTTTGCAGGTTCTCCCCCTGTTTGCTTGGGTTTCCCATGGGTACTCCAGTTTCCACCCACATTCCAAAAAACATGCAGATAGGTTTATTGGCTTCCCCCCCAAAAGTGACCTTAGACTGTATTAAAAACATATGACAATGGTAGGGACATTAGATTGTGAGGTTCCTTGAGGGACAGCTAGTGACATGAATATGAATAGCACTGCATAATAGTTCATACTGTGTAATAATAATAATATTGCCAGGGAATCACTGCCTCTGGTGAGATGCTACTTCCCTGAATAACATCGACATAAATGAGGTAGTATGGGGCTGTGCAAGATTTCACTATCATTACATCTCAACAAAAGGGTTCCCGCAGAGGTTTCTAGGGGTTCCTTGATCACTTTAGGACTCCCAATCATCCTGTTGGTTTGTGTTTGAATTGAACTGGATTTAGTAAGCATTCTCTGAGACCTGAAAATTATTTCAAAGGTTCAAAGGTAAGCTGAGCTGCTGGGACCCAGCTTGGATAGTTTTAGGACTTCTACTCTCACCTGAAAGAATGAATCCACAATACTTGTAGGAGTACACAATACTATGGAGGTCACATCATAGCTTTCTAATTATGTAAAAAAAAACGCAAGAGAACAGTGATTAGTGCAACCACTGCTTACTCTCCTTTTTTCCTTCTGCAAGCATGTAGCCGGTTAGCCCATGCACCAATGTCCTTGTACCACCCCGCCACCTCCTAAAACTGTGCAGGGGACGCTGATACTAAGGCCTTGATTTATGAAAGCTCTCTAAGGCTGGAGAGAATACACTTTTAGAAGTTAAGCTGCGTGATCCAGAAAACCTGGAATCGATCTCATCCAGGATTCAAAACGTTTGCTAGCAAATAGCAAATGATTTTAAGGAATCCATTCTATGATTTCTGGATTATCCAGCTTCACTTCTGAAAGTGTATTCTCTCCAGCCTTGGAGAGCTTTCATAAATCAGGGCTTAAGACCAATTTAGATGCTAGCTATATTTGCCAAAAATGTGATTGTTTTTCAAATCTCTTTTAATGTCTAGTGTCAGCTTCAAGAGAATACAACAACTTCCTAGGGCACAGAAGAATTAGTTTACAGCTGCATGGCACATCTATGCCTAGAGTTAAAATCAAATAATGTAAATTTTACAAACAGTATCATTCATGAGGATTAAAAAGAACAAGACATGAGTCTACATTACTGGAAATCTTCTGTGAGCCCTTCATCCTACCTTTGGTTCTTTATTGTTTGGTTCGGCCTTGTCAATTTGCAATCTGCAAAGAGAAAAGTATTTCTGATGAGCTCAATGATAAGCTGTAAGTCCTGTAGGGACTATTGTTTCAATACATTATCCTGACTTTGGAAATTTATATTTTCATTTTAATTTGCTTTTACAGCACAGAAAGTGAAATCTACAGGTGCTTTAACCGTTCCCTGATTTTTCATATGAAAAAAAAGTCTTAGAGACGATTCAACTGTATCATTTTTGGGGGATATTCCCATACTAAATGTATACTTTAACTAGTCTGATGATAGTATCTTTTTACTATCTGTATTGAGCACATATGAAGAATATCATAGGTTATAAAAAAGTTGCATTTTTGTGATACTGAATTGAGTTTCAGACTTTATAATTTGCATATGTCATGTCAGTGACTCAAATAGCAATGAATCCAGGCACAGCCAGAAGGTTTTAAGCTTTTAAGAAAGAGGTCAGCCATGGCACCCATTGTAGTTTCCTAATTTGAGGTTTTCTTCATTAAAAAAAAGGAAAATATAATTGTCCTCCACTTGAAGATCAAATATAAACATCAATCAATGTATTGCTAATACATAGTAACATTGCCGGGTTGGAATTAAAAAGTAGGTAAAGTTAAAATCAAGTTTGGCAAGTTATTTTTGTATTTCTTTTTCCCACTGTGGAGATTTTCCTTCATAGGGACTCTAGGATCAGGGCCTTGTTCTATGGAATACAAAATTCCAGCCTTCTGTATACCTATGTCCTGTTGAATAATGGTAAGCATATTTGGAATGTGATCATCCAGGAATTCAGCTCAGAGTTTCTGAATATACTATAGGGTGTTAATAACAATTTTGGTAAAATTATTCTTCAGTTGATTCCCCGCACTTCCAAAGGGACAGCCTCCAGTGGACCTGTGGACTTTGGACATCCCATGGGAGAACATCACTGGTTTGGGAGCTGAAGATAATTGCGTTACCAGGTGGACCGAACTCACCAGAGAGTTGGGAATGGAATAACTAAAGGACAACCACATACCTAACTATTTACCTTTCATTTTGGATATTCAAAATGGATGATAGATTCACTTAAGTTACAGCCATGGTTCCTCTAAATAAGCCTTGCATTTTATTAGAAGGTGATGATCTCTATTTCTTTTTTTTATTATTTTATTGTATGTGTATAAGACATAACAAATACAATGCCTATATCACAAAGATCCATAGCTCAGCTGATTACCTCTGCAGGCTGGTTGAAGCATTAACAATCAATCCTCGAAAAGTTTTAGCATCTGATATGGAGATTTTACCATTCAAAACAGCCAGCTGTGTACATAAAAAACAATAACATATAACCAATAATTCCATGTTTTTCTCTTTTTAAAATGGGTGTATTAATAAAGAACACTTACTATTTTTGCTTCAATGACACTCTGGCTTTTGCCTTCAGCAGGCTTAACATGAATTTGAAAAAGTCCTTGAAAGTCCATTGTTATATTCTTGGCATTCAAGGTAACTTTTGGAGAGCTAGTAGCATACAATCTGATTTTTGCAGGCGTTGGATTTTTAAATATTTTAGAAATCTTAAAGAAAGGAAAAAGGTTAAATAATGGTTAAGGTCAAATAGAATCTTTAGCTTAAATTGGCTAAATGCATTCCAGGAGCATCAACACAAAAAAGTCTTCAGCATCTTAAAATAGCTTAAATCTTAAGCTGCATAATAAAAACCTTAGGCTTTATTTACAAAAAAAACTTTCAGTAAACCACAGGGTTTTCCTGCAAACTCAATCATATCCCAGCTGGGAAGGACAGGTTTTTTTACACAGACTGTAGCTTCTCTAAAAAGAAAACTAAGACAATAAACACCTTTTGTTTTTATGCACCTAAACGGAATTTAGATAATTTTCAACAGGTTTCATTGGGGTGCAAATGACATGCATTCCATTCATTCTAAAAGCATTATTCTATACTAAATTCTATATTAGGCTATATCTTCATGTGTACCCACCTCTGGAACAACATCTGTTAAGTTCAATGTTGTAATTTTTATGGAATCCTGATGAAAATAGAAAATAAACAGTAAGTTAGTTAGGTGATCCAAGTGGCTGTTAAATCAGACCTACTCAAATGGAAGCTTAGTCAGGCCTTCTTATCAAATCACCCGCTATATGTAGCAGAAAAACATACCTGTAAATGGCAGATCTATTACCATACTTACCTTACCCCCTTCTTCTGCCTATGGTGCCTAGGTGAGGGAGAGGTTTAGAGTAGATTCCTGTGGAACTCGGAGCAGATTAAATCTTTCCCCTACTCTGTGTTAAATAAAACCTTATGTGGAAGAACATGGACATCATTCCTATTGATGCCAAGATGTGAATAAGATAAATATAGTCCTAATAATATTCTTTACAGATACTTGTTCCCATTTTAGGGAAAATTCTGCTTCAAATTATTATTATCCTATTAATATCTATTAATACTACATTTAATATTTTTCTTTTATTTATAAATACATACAGTATGTAATAATGATATATTCATGCAGTCAATAGACTGGAGAGTCACCATTGTTT
>NC_092860.1:18634849-18650950 GCF_032062135.1 Pyxicephalus adspersus
GGCTTTATATTATAAGAGTAAAATGGCTGTGGAAATTTGGCAGTGGGACAGGTTGTCCTTTTTAGAAGATTTCCTCTCACCTCCTGTCCCCAGGGACAACCATAACATTTTGAGATCGCCATTAATTTCTGTTCTGGTAAAAAATACTTATCAAGACAAATAGATGGTGTGAGGCAAAAAGAAACTGATAAATGATGGAAAAGAGTTGAGTGGATGCCAGCATTTACTTTCTTCCTTGATCCAATAGGTTGACCCTTAATTTATAGGATATATGACAGATTTATATTATATCCCCCATTTTTTTTAGCATATCAATCCCAAAATGCATGGTGTCGTTACGATGGATTTTTTTTTCAGCTGGAAATTCTGGGAATTCTGAGGGTGGGTACACTCTGTAATGTAACATTGGAAGGAGCCATGATTGTCAAACTAGGCATTTCTCTTGATTTGCATTACAAACAGTTCACTCTCTTTGTCCTAATTGCATTAGGAATTGGTATTTTTCCATGTTTTATTAGAAACAAAATCCATAAAGATAAATAGTGGATAACTCCTATTACTTAAGTAATTCAAATGTGTATATCTATGCCAACCTCTTAATTAGGATAAGGATAAAAAAGAATGAAGTCGAAAGAGTTTTTTTTAACTCAAAAGTTGTTTATGCTTTTGAACTTTAATACATGATTGCCTAAAAAAACTTTATTTTACTTTTTTATTTTTATTAGAAACAATGCCGGTATTATATCTAATCTTCAGCAAAAGGGCAAAAGAAAGGGCAAAAACTTTTATTTTTAATTTTTCAACTTTAGTTTCAGAAGTGAGAGGGATCCCACCACTGCAATGGTTCCATAGTTATAGAGAACACCTAAAACTGTCTTTTTGGGATTGCTTTTGCTATTTCTTCAAACAAGTATTAAATATTTGTTCAAAAATGAACAATGATGTCATGGACATAAACTAAATAAATATTTGTAATAATAAATATTACAGGGAATTTCAAAGAGACATCTCATCAACGTTCATAGCATTGCCTTGAAACTGTTGTGGTGACCCAGATAACTTGATGGCAATCATATTGAATGTCTTCAAAGGTTCTCACTTGTCCAGATCATTGTATATCTAGTAGTTAGTCACATTTAACTGACTTCTTCAGTTAAATGTGAAGTTAAATGTTTTGTGGCTTTCCAAATGAAAAAGCAGCTTGAAAAGCTGCGAAACATCCTCACAAGTCCAGTTGTCCATAAGTTTAAAAAAGTGACAAGGATATTGCATTTTGGATCTACAAGCACTTTCAGTAACTGAAGTAAATGTTTTAAGCCACACAGCACTCTGGACTTTGCTAGCGTTAGAGCTAGGTGTAAGGTTCAGATCTAGGCTAGGATACTATCCGCATGGAGTTTGCAGGTTCCCCTTGTGTTTGCACAGGTTTCCTCCAGGTACTCTGATTTCCTCCCACATCCCCAAAACCTGCAATTAGGTTATTTGGCCACCCCCCAAAAGTGACCTTAGACCGCGATAATGAAATATCACTATGGTAGGGGCATTAGATTGTGAGCTCCTTTGAGGGACAGCTAACGACATGACTGTGGACTTTGTAAAGCACTGTGTAATATGTCAGCACTATATATATACTGGATAAAAATAAATCCTTAAATGAACCCAGTGCAACCACCACATCAAACAACTAGTAAGCTGAAATATGTTTTTTGTTGGGGTTGGGGTTGGGGTTTTGTGGGTTTAGATATTCTAAAACTATCTCCGAATTATTTAGGCATCTCTGTTAAATGATAGTAGCACTCACAAAGTATGTTGCTTTTACATAACCTTTTAAGACACCTTAGCAACATCCAACTCACAGCCCTCCACCCAATTCTTTTGGTTGACACCCAATGTTCTAGTCTTCAACTCACACCAACATGCCCATTACGTTCAATAGCAGCCTCTGAACCTTCCAACTTTCTTATACTTCCAACTCCACCAATGTTTTAACAATAGACAATGTCTTGAGTCATTCATAAACTTATTTTAGTAGGCATTGTGGTGAAGTGAATGAGTAAGCCCTAAGCAGTAATTAAAGCTGTCAGTGGTGAATCTGTAATAATTTATGTTTTGCAATATCATATTTACTTTGTAGGCAGAGAGTGTTGTTATAAAGTAGCTGAACCATTATCTAATAACAGTAAATTAATAGACAATATTATTTTCAATCTCTGCAGATAATGATGGGGAAAAGCAAATCTTTATAGCCGGATGAACAAAAAAATCTCCAAAGAGAAATAGCTTGCATTACAAAAACATGATATAACCTTCTATAGAAAAATCACAGTGCTATTTGAATGGTTACCATGAGCATTACCCTTCCTTTTTTCCAACGGGTACGCTTAAAGGTACTTACTGAGGCATTGGAAAGCATGGTGTTCAGAGATCCACTTGAGTAGTAGGCAGCAACAAGGGAATTAATGGAAGCTTCAGATATTCCAGCACAAGACCTGTTGGAATTCTTAGCTGGGAAAGTAATTGGAGCTGGAGAAAAATCCTCTAATGTGGTCACATTAGGTACACGGAACTGACCCTGTAATTAGAATGCAGTGTATTATAATTAGACATATTTCAGTTAGTTAAGAGAACAAAACACAAACTTCAAAGGCAAACAATTATTGCTTTTAAAATGTGGCAACCTTGGCGTCCTCCATTAATATAGTATTTTAGCCATAATGCTAGTAACTAGTTTATAATTTCACAGATTTTCTTCATTTTCTCTCTAATTATTCCTTATTCTACCCAAAACTAACTAAAATATGTGTTGTCTATTCAATATGAGCCAATCTGGATTCTTTATTCTCCAATCAATAGACGAAGGGGCTGTTCCTTAAATCCTGCTGCTACAGTGATGGCCAAAGACCTGACTGGAGTGTTGGGATGGCTAGAATAACAAAACTGGGTGTACAGAACAAGAAAATCTTTTAGCAAATTAAACAATTCCCCCATGCAGCATGCTTGTACCTAACAGCTTGCATAAACTTGCAGTTGTTGGGTATTTGCCATATTTTGCCATTTTGTTCATTGATTTGTTGACATTACATCAAAAATGTTTGCAATATACATCTTGGAAACGGCCCTTTAAACCCATGGCATGTGCATTGGAATTTTTACCTTCAAATTCAGGTCAGCATATTTGTCAGAAATCTCTGGATTACTTGTAAGTGATAAATCAGCCTCAGTATTGGAGTACATTGTGAAATTCACTGCAAAAGGTGAAACAGCATAAATGTTTTGTCTTTCTATTTTAGTAATTAAAGTCATACAGAAATAGATAAAGATAAGATAAGATAAGATAAGATAAGGACAATTTAATCATCATATAGTTGTAGTACAGGTCTATTTCATGAAGAAAAATGGACTGACGCATAGATGAAAGATAATTCTTGGTTACTGCCCATCACTTATTGTACTTGTCATTATAACTCAATAGATAGATTTAAAAATAGATTTACTCATTGCACTGAATCATCAACATTAGGGCTGGTCTGATACAAATGAAGGCAAAACCATAAATATGTCTGATAATGCTGCATTAAGAGGCCCGTGATTCTCCAATCTCCATCTCAGAGGGAAATGTTTTAGTAATATGGTATACTTATCACTTTTATCCCAATTAGGGCTCCCAACAACTACATATAATTTAAATATTGAAATGTCTTTTTGCTGTTTCTACCTGTCTTGTTCAAAAAGAAGTCAGGTGATTCTGGGCCCTGTAACAGTCACATGGCCTCCTTTGATTACAGAGGAGGTCTACAGTTCTCTATAGACAATGCAGTACAATATGACTTACCGGTAATTTTTTACTTGCATTTTGTGCCCCTTGATTTAAAGGGCAAGTCTAAATTTCCAGAGTTGTGTTTAGTCATAATAGAAACCCTACCCATATCCACCAGCTCCCATTTATTTTGGATCATTCCACCCAAATAATGGGGATAGATCTAAAATGAGCAGAGATGGGTGTACAAACTTCTACTGTACTCTTTGAGTTGTGGACAAGCTGGCATCAATCTCCCTATCTCAGTTGACTTTAAACCATTCAGCAGTATATTGCCAGGAACTCTCTATGAAATGTTGAAATTCAGGGATGAAACAATGCAAATGAACCGAAAACAGTTAATGCTGGACCTGGGTCACTGTCACTGATTGAAACCACACCATCTTATGCAATAAATGCTTGCAAACTTCTTCCATTTATATAAATCGCACAGCTTGGGACCACGGTTGATCCCTCGGCAAAATGCTGCAGCAGACCCCAGGTTTGAAATTGCCTGTATTCTATCAGATGAGTTAGTGAGTGTGTGTAAAGTATGTGCGCCCATATCACTCACAGTTTAAATTCCTGAAATACTCATCCCAGCCAAAAATTTGTGTTCTCAGAGCAGAACATAACTAAAAATAAACAAAAAAATAATTATTTCAATTACAGAAAATTATTTATTACTATTAATACTAATTAATTAATATTTTTTATAACTGCTTTAGTTTACAGTCACTGATTACACTATGTTTAAAGCTTTTGTGAGCAAAAAAGATAATATAAACTGCTTTTTACCTTTGTAAATTCTTTAAATATGGTCAGGATATTGTAGAGCAAATTTAATTATGTAAAGCCAGTAGGAGCAGCCTTAGTCTTCGTTTCACACGTCTTTCAGTAAATGTATAGCAATCTGCTCTAAAAAGCCTATTTTCAACAAAGCTCTGGGGCTTAGGTTCAGTTTTCCCATACTAGTGACCCATTCCTTATCTTATATTTTTTCAATAAAAACTGATGTGCTGTATCTTCAGCTATCCCATAGTGCTCTGGGATTCATGTGCCATTTAATAAAGGTTCATTTGTAAAACTAGGGCTGTATACATATGTTACACAATTGAAAGTAGATCTACATTTACTTTAAAACCTAGAAAATTCAAATGTATTTTGTTTTAAACATGTTTAAAGATCAAATGTTTGTGATACTTTGTTTGACATGCATTTTTTACAAGAATATGCTATTATTTCTAGTACTGACAATTGTTTGACTTGTTGAGGGTGACATGTTGTGTTGACTATTTTTGTACAACTGCAGTGAATATAACTGGACCGTCTGCCATAGATTCGTTAATCTCTATTCTTCACTGATCTTGCATAAGAAGCAGACATGTATGTTCTGCCCCAGAGTGAGATTCTATACCTAATATGCATACATTTTCTTGATTCATATAAAGACCTCACTGTTTTTCATACCTGCTGGGTAACAGTTTTTTGAAGAACCTCTTCTATGTGTGGCTTAATAGCATCATAGACATAACTTAAAACATGCAATAGAAAAAAAAATAGTATTAATTAAACTACATTGTCATTTTAATGGAATTACAATCATAAAAAGTTTTACTCTGGCTTTGTTAAAAATCAATATACCAACTTATTAACAATATACTGCAGTCCAAACTTTTTTTATATATTTATTTAGAATGTAGATGGTTTAGCTTTTCCTTCTCTTATAGTATATTAGTCTGTCCTGTCATATTGACAACTAGTATTGGTTCAGTCTTCATAAGGGCAAGAAAAATTTAAAAAATTCCCCATTAAGGACACAGGCAGTAAAATTTAGGTAGTTCGAAGTGTTAAAAGAATGTGTTGGGAGCAAATGTTAGAGTGGTTCTGTTTAAGTTTCTTGAAATTTCTTGATGTTGGATTTTGAGATGCAGAAGTCTAAGACCGTTATAGTTATGTTGTTGAATCGCCTAGTCTGGCTCCTCCTGGTGCCAGGAAATCTCTCCAATGAACAGTAAAGATTGGGACTAATCCTTAGAGAACCATGTTTTTTCCCTACCCAATCATTGGGATTGGCAACACTATGGTAAGTTAAGGAAAGAAGATACATATCTGACAATTCAGGGAATAGGAGAGACAATAAATGATAGGCCTGCAAACAGTAGGAGAATTTTAGCTGGCCCAGATTAGGGCCACACAAAGCCTGGGGCCTAGCTGTCCTTAAGGTCTACATTTGGCTGGAGGCTATATAAAAAAAGACAAAACTGCAACACAATCTTGTCTAAAGTAAACCTGTACTTTGCCCAATTTCAATACATGTTCACTTGACAGACCTGCCTCCCCCTTTGTTGATGATAATAGGAAAATAAAGTATACCTGTGTACACTTTATGCAAGTCCTCTTTGCTAGACTGAATATTTAAAAAGAACATATCACCACTTAAAGATCCAAGAATACAATAAAAAAAAATCCAACAATAAAAAAAAATAAGGATTCGGCATGACCATTTTACTAATAAGCTCAAATCACATCCGCACATGCAATTTAATTACTACATACCAGCCATTGTAATACAGTGACTCATCTAAAATTGAAAAATTAAATGTTTATCTGATTTATTACACTCTCTGGCAAGATTGGTTAGCTAATTATGAGGTATTTTACAGATTACTGATCAAGTTACCAGGTGTGAAGGTAACAATATCTTCTGCCCTTGAAAATGATAACAATTTAAAAGAAACAACAAGCAATGCAGTTCCTACACTAATGTACATACAGAGCCTATATGACTTTTTTTTCTATAAACAACTCGTTTCACATAAAGGGATTAATAAAAAAAAACATGCCATACAAAAACCAAAGAAGGAACTTGTCACGCTTAGGGAAACAAAGCCAGTAGAGGGCGCTACAGCATTCACAAAAATGGTGTTTTTTTATGTACCACTATATGCAAAAGTATTCATATACTGTAAGTCTAAAACCATTTGTACTGTATGTTCAAATAATAGGTAAAAGTTACTTAATACAACCACTCCACCATTCTGTGAAACACGTTAGGTGGCACAGTTCTTACTGAATGGGCCAACAATGAAGAAATAACCCAACTTCCCTCAATACTCTTACAAGACACATACAGGAATCTCTGATACAAAATATTAAATAGTTCCAAAACTAAGTCCGTTATTCCTCCTGAAAATCTTTGTGTAATATACATATACTTTAATGACTAACATATGACTAATAGCCAAAGTTTGCTTCTCTTACCTTATTCCACTTTGCATTTGAAAATCTATTTTATTAATATAAGATTGGCAGTCAAGCATAAGCACAGATGGCACTCCAGGATTGATCCGACGAGCCCCCAAGAGCATGACAATGGATGCTCCATTTATTTTTAACTCCACTAATCCGTTATCTTTTCTGAAATTAAAATAATATACATATTAGTAGAGGAAACTGATTCTTGGGTGGAAAAAAAAAAAAATAGGTAGGCTGGCATTGTTAAGCTGCTTTTAAACATCATGCAGTCTGTAATGCAGGACCTTTTTTCATCACCTTTAGTTTTTTTACTATATTAGTGACCCAAAGAATTGAAGAAAATTATTCTGCAACTAGTCTATTGAGAAGTCTATTTGTCAGTGATCCTGCCAAACTCTCGTATTATCAATTAGCAAATTGGTTTTAAAACCAGACCAGCTGGGCATCTTTTCTTAGTCCAATGCCTGCAGATTGGTCTAATTGTTAAAAGTAATGGAAGTACAGGCAGATGTGGGACCTTCACAAAATCCATCATATATATATGCATCATTACAATACAAAAAAAGCAATGCAATTGTTAACAAAGTTAAAAACAAATATTTTTATTGGTCCATTTAGACACAAGTTTGATAATAAGCATTTTTCATTTTTTTTTTTTTTTTATTTCCCTCCTGAAGAGACAATTATAACACTGCTATTTGGCTAATCCATGTGTATACTAAATCATGTGCACTGAATTCAAATCTGAAGTCTGATTCTGCCTAGGATGTCAGGATATTAAGTTAATTATGTGTATAGCGGCGATTAGCTACACTCTCTCTTTCCACAGTATCTAAGTAATCTTGATACATAACTAACATTTGCCTCATAGTCCCATGACATTACAAAAACGTAGTTTTATGTTGCACCAACATATACAATTACACATAATTCCTGTATAACACACATGTACACTTCAGAAGTGTTTCAGGCACTTGCTTTTGCACTTGTGGCTCTCCGCTGTCTCCCGTTGCAGAAACCTGCAGTAGTTGCCCATCATGTTGGGGTTGCACTGGCCTTGATATCTTGTTTCTATAACAGAAATGTCCTGGTGGAACCTCTCCCCTTGTTCATCACTCACATTACCCACATTCAGTGGGCAGAAGTTCAGATGGGAATGTAAGAAATTAATTTTAAGTGACTTTGGGCAGCCAAGTTGACGGTATGCTGTTAGCATGTTGTTCACGAGTTCAGCCCGGTTTTCAGCTCGCTGGTTGCCCAGAAAGTTTTGTGGAGCAAGCAGCAAGTTCAAGTGGGTTTAGTTTGTGTCTGAATGTGGCATCACGCATCAAATTGCAGATTTGGGGACCAATAAAAATTCCTGCTTTCAGTTTAGCATCTGTTATAACTTTTCCAGACTTCAGATACTGAAAACCCATACCATCACGTTCCATTGCAACCACAAAGTTTTTCATTAATCCAAGTTTAATATGAAGTGACAGAAGGTAAACTTGGGCCAATGAGTGATTTATGCTTCACCTTGTACTGGCCAATGTTCAGTTCTTGGTGGCCATTCCTTCGTTTGTAATGGTTGCTGTCATCACGACCGTTCTACAGGCACAGAAAGCACATATCATTTGTATATCCCAATTGCAGGCCAAGAAGGAGTGCCACCACCTTCAGGTCACCACAAATGTTCCACTTGTGTTCTGAATAGTTAATCAATTCCAAAATGACCTCAATGGATTCGTATGTCTCTTTCAATCTCTCGGCATGAGCAAGTGGAACAAAAGGTTTTTTGTTACCTTTATGCAGCAACACAACTTTCAAACTTGCTTTGCTTGTGTCTATAAACAATCTCTGCTGATCTGGTGTGTATTCGCAACCTAACTTCATCATCAGACCACTCACGTTGGTACAGAAGCAAATGTCGTTTTCCAGCTTGTAATAACCTGCAAACTTTGTGTGACAATCACGAAAGTGTGAAGTTGTCGTTCCTTTTTGTAGCAAATTCCACTCCTGGATCCTAATCTGGAGGCTAACAGTTCAGACTTCCCTTTTGACAAAGACAGGTCCCTTACTAGATAATCTTAATCTGACTGGTTTATAAAATGTGGCTTACCCTGTTCAAATTGGGGTTCATAACAATCATCAACATCGACATTATCCTCCTGTTCCATCCTCCATGTCACTGTCAGTAACAACAGATGTAAGAGGGACTGGCACTGGATTCTCTGCATCATGTGGCACTGGCTTCATAGCAGGGTCACAGTCAGGATAGACAATTTTTGATTTAGTCTTCTTCGAAAACCCAGCAATTTTACTCATACAGAAGTAGCCGCCCGAGTGACGGTCTTTTGGGTCATGCCAAACCATAGGCACAACAAAAGACATTTTCTTCCCTTTTACATTAAACCATTGTGTTAGGCCAATGTAACATACCTGACAGCAGATATGAGGTGCCCAGCTTTTATCCTGATCTATAATTTCACATCCAAAGTAATACTTGTAAGCGAATTTCACCCTTTTGGTTAGGTTCTTGCGTTGATCACATGGGGTATATTTGCCACAATTGTAGCAAAAATTGTCCAGTTTATTAACACAGCTGCGCCTACTCATCTTTAGCTCAAAACAGATTCACTATGGCCTAGCTGTACTATCCAATAAAATGGTTTTGCATTAGAGATAAGCCCTTGCTCCATCTCACCTTATATTCCTATTTCTGACGTCAGCTCACTGACTTGCCCAGACATGCCCAGCCCCTGCTAGAACATGCATACCACCAGGGGGTGTGATTCAGCTGAGGCAGCAGCGAGCATAGCGGTAGCTGCAACTGTTATAATGTTCCTATGTAAAAATACATTACCCAATTACCAAGCATTTCAACATCTATAGTACGCCTATAACTTAAAATCTGTATGTGATAGGAAAATTCTGAGTTCAGATTTGGAATCAGCACACTCGATATCATGTAAATCACATGTGTTACTGCCAGTAGCAAAATCATTGTTGTGCAGTGAAATCAATCCTCAAAATGTGTTGACTAACTTATATCTGGAGTTACTTTAATCAAACTTGATTATTGGATGGAAGGCATATTAGTCTATAATAATGCATATATTTATGATGTTTTTTGTGAAAGTCATACATCTGACATCATTAGAATATAGTTATAAATTGGTATAAGCCATCTTGTATTGTAGGAATTCCTGTAGACTTATATCTGGTTCTATAATTCTTTGATATTGTTTTTGTCTCAATTATGACAGTAAATGCATCAACATGTGGCTTTGTAATGGTGGTGGCTTTTTGGTAGAGTAGGGGATATTTACTATATTACTTTCCCATATAACAACATTGAATTCAACTGGGAAGAACTATAAAACACAGAAATATTGAATTTAGGTGGCTGCAGATTTAGATATGTCAACTTACACTAACCAACTGTCCAGATCACATTGACTATTGATTGTAGCACTCCCATGATGTAGTGATATTTGAACTCCAGTTCCTGGCACAAACTTTGAGGAAATGTTCTTAAACTCAACATCTGCAATCTGTATGCTGAAATCAATACAAAAGTTATTGGGATGCAACGCATGATAAATAAAGAAATCCACAACTTACAGCTCAGAAGACTGGTTATATTAAAAGCAACAGTGTTGTGTCCAAAATAATAATGACAAAAAATACAAAATAAAAGATCTGTGCAAGGAAGAGCTAATATACTCACCTTTCTGGTGGCCCCAATCTAATGTTGTCACTCCATAAAAGCTCTGCAGCCTCTTCTGTGTTAGATACTTTTGCATTAGTTTGATTCTCCTCGTCCTAACATTAGTATATGATACAGTAGTAACTACATGATGGTGGGTACACAGGCATCTGACACTTTGTTTTATGACGTAGGCTTTGAACATTAGTCAAACATTTTTGCAGATCTGTAGAACTTGCTACATGCTGTACTGTGTATTTTCTAAAACGTATTTATAAATTGGAAGATCGTCCTTCATAACAATTACATTGACATCTAAGTATCTATTTTTTACACAATAATTCACACTCACATTATCTTCTTCAGTCAAGAATCATACATTGTTCTAATTGAATCTCATGTGAAATAATTGTATTTCTTCAACTAAGGTTATGTATATCTTGGGCAAAACCTATGAAATAAAAGCTCCTAAATAGAACTAAATGTTGTAAAAAGAAAAGCTGCAGAGTTAGAGTAGCATCACTTTAAGCAATATTGAGTAATATTTTACATTAAACTTTTATTTCAGAGGATGCTTGTAAGTTTACTTAATGCAAACTTCTGGAAAAAGCTATGAGCCAATAACATTTTTTTTTCAAAGAGGAATTTCTTTTATTAAATATTATCCTTGCTGATGTGTTTGCAGCAATTAAAAAGTCAGAAACCAAATCCTGGGCTATACCCGAATTATAAAAAAAAATCATTTTAGTCTGACCAAACAAGATGGCCAAAGATCACAAACGCAGAAAACGACAATGGTGAAGATTCTGACACCAGTGGCAGAGCAAGGAGAACTGAGTTTAGTAAAATAAAAAGGTTAAACACATACTGCATATGTACAATAATGCATAAATTCACTCCCAGTTCTCTTACAGTTGAGGTCCAGGCAAACAACAATATATACAGTTGAAAAGGACATGCAACATGTTTTGAAACTGCTTAAAATCTGTAATTGTGTAAAGTAAACCTATGGACACCCCTGTCAGACCAATCAGATAGGTCCTGAAGCTCTATATAGAGTTCACTGCATCTAGTCCATATAACAAAACACCCCACATGTGATTGGACAAAGAAGGAGTGACAGCACACTAATATCATCATTCTGCCAAATGTTCCTTTAATTCATGATTATAAACAGTAATATGTAAAGCAATAATGCTCCATTATTTCAAATTACTGCTGTACAATGAACTACTAAATATATATGAGGAACATTTACTAAAAGCCATGTCCCTATGATATTGCTCAATAAGATATGTGTAATGATGATCTAACATTTCATGTATTACTTTGGTTTCATTGAAGATTAGTGTTAGGAGATCATTGTTAATTCTTTATTGTAGGTGTGTTCCTTCTAATCATTTAATGTCATTCAAAGCATTGTGATTGTACAAATTACCATAACAAATCACATAAAACTATACTTAGTAAATCATTAACAAAGGAAAAGGTTGCATTGGGATTGCAGGTGGTGATTGAATGAATAATCAGCAATGCCATGTTACATATTGCTCTCAAAACAGGCCTACTTAAACCTAAATCTTCAAATAAAATCCAAACAATTCTATTTGTTCCAGCAAACAGCATACTTACTTTGTCAAATTGTATGTCATTTCATCCGAATCTATCGTTGTACTTCCACTGATATCTGGGAGATTTTAGCTAGAGATTTCTGTTGTCATTACATTGACTAAATACAGCACACCTGCAGGAAACAAACTTAATTTTATTTGCAGGTTCTTTGAACTGCACGTATAGTAAAAGAGCACAGTAAAATGCAAGAAAACAAAACTGACCATACTAGCTGTTGTTACTATGAAGTAATTCATTTTCAAAGATCTACAAGTATCACAACAAAGACTGAAGCCAAGTTTCTGTAAGATCACCACATATATTACAATCTGATTTTACAATCTCCTTTAGATCAGGAGCGCAATGGTGTGGCATGCATCTTATTGTGGAATGGTGGGTATGGCCAAATTGCACAAATGATAAGTAACACACTGCAGGGGTGATGAGTCAGTAATAGAATGCAGGGGGTGGCAGGTAAGTAGAGCACAAAGTGCGTGATCAGCAGAAATGAATGCACAGAGTTCAGGGGTCAGGAGAGATCAACTCAGAGAGTGCAACACAAGAAAGTGGCAGGAGTTATTTAAAAGAATAACATACAGAAAAGGGTTGGTAAGTAAATAACACAGAAAATTCATGGGATAACAAGTATTACACAAAGTGCAGTGGTTAGCAGTACGTAACACAAAGAGTGTAGAGGCCAGGAGAAAATAATGCACAGTGTATAAAAGTAATGCACAGAGTGCCGGGTCTGGAGTAATTCATAGACAAGTGGTAGTAAAACGGTATGTAATGGGCAGAGTGCAGAGGTCAGGAGCAAGTAGAATATAGACTGCAGATATGAGTGAATGTCATGGTGGTTTGGTAGAGGTGGAATAATGTCTTTCTTTCAGAGAATGGAATTAGAGCTGACTGGAGGCACAATACCACATTCTTCTGAAAAGCTGAAATTACAGACTCCACTCCCACCTCCTAGTTTTTGTAACAAGGCTTTCTTTCTAAATTTGTGAAGGAGCCAAAAGTGGATGGGGAATTTCAATTAAATGGACTTCCCCTTAAAGTGTATATTAAAACAAAAAACAAAATCTTGGTACATACAACATAAGTACAACACTCTATACATGAACATTGATATTTCCTATATTTTATCAGTAAGAAATGCAAGTGCTCAGGAAACCCAACCAGGTTTGCCCGCACTGCCTACTGAACTACAGAGCTTAACCTGTTCTGCTCTTATCTGCTCTACATCAATACTTTGATGTCTTTCCCAATGCTTCCTTCACTCAAGAACAAACATCTCAAATTTTCTCCATGTGTTTTACTGTTTCCACATACTGTATGCAGAAAAAGGCTCCTGGGAGTTGTAGTTCTTGGGGGTGCCTACATTAAAAAGAGCCGGGGCCCAAGCGGCTGCTTCTTGAAGCTGAAAGAAAAAAGTGCTGAACTATAATATAGAATTATAGAGGGGGATTCTGGGGGAAATTTGGATAATAGACACATCCTAAAGGGATACAATATAATCATTTTATTAAGTATACATAGTCTGATTTAAGCCATACAAGTTGTTTTCTAAGCATGGTAGAATAATCCTTACTTACGGAGTTATGTAATGCAAAACCCAATACTACCTTGAGCCAACAAAAGTACCACATAAGGTCAAGCAACCCACATAGCCTACCAAACAGTCCAATGGTTTGGTAGAAGACAGGTAAATTCTCAGCAAGAAACCAGTGCCAGGAAGGAGGACACGGAATCAGGGAGAGCTGAGCTGCTGAGAGAATAATTGCAAGAAAAGACAAAGGGTGTACCAAAGACCCCATATTTATTACCCACCTTCTTCAAGGACATTTTGTGGAATTCGGACCTTCATTCCAGAAATGTTTGCATTACTCGTAGCAGATAAACTGAGAACAATGAACAAGGTACAGCCAGCCAGCAGCATTGTTGCTTATATCTGTTAAGTAGAACACGCGTAATTAAATTAGTATCCCGTAAAACACAAAGCATCTGAATGTTGTATGATGACAGGTATTAACAAATAGAAAAACATTTCCATTTGTTTTTTGTTCAGTTAGATAAAATCTTAATCGCTTATAATTACATGAAGGGTAATACTTTATAATATCATCTTGAATAATTTAAAGTGATACCCAACCTTCCAGTAGTAAAGTAATACACATTTACTATAATTAATGAAAGCCTAAGAAGTAAAATACTTGAACTTCCTTTACTGTTGTTTCAATGAAGGAAGTATACATTTACTCATTTAAAAATACCTAATCACAATAATATTAATATTATTACTTTTACACAGTATATATCACATGCAAAAAATGTAAAAAAGTCACACAAATGAATGGTTGAAGTCAATAGAACAGCAAAATGGTAACTTACTTTGCTAAGTGAACAGCCTATGTATTGTTAGTAAAACAACTTATCGCTGTGGCCTGTGATCTTTCTTCAATATTCATATGAATTATACATTTCCTTTGAGTAATTATTAGCAGATCAACCTAATTCCTTATTTCTCTCTCTTTCTCGTTCATAACATAGTGAAATGTGAGATGTGGAAAGAAATAGAGTAAAACAGCATAAGATCCTGTAACACAGACTCTGCCACACGTAACTCAGTATACATATATGTATTTAGAACAGTAGTAGAGTGATAAGGAGGGCTTTTAGTTTTTTATTGCATTGGGGCTATCTACTGCATTCTGTAATTTATTCAACTGCATTGAGAAGATGGTCACAAAGAAAGAACGGTTGCACATTCAAATTTCAACATCAAGAAATTTTAGTTCTTAAGTAACAAGATTTAGAAACAACTTTTAAAATTCTTTGTGAATTCTGACTACATAAACATCCCCCATGTGAACGACCTTGTTCTCTGAGAGTTAGAGGTTGAGTTGATACCTGTGATTGACAAAGGATGGCAAAGGATGAACATTGGCAAGTTACACAAGCCACATAAGAGACACACAAAATGTTTCTTGTATTTTGCACAGAATTAGTAGTTCCCTAAGACCTTTTTGACATTTTGTGAACTGACCTTGGCTTATAAATAAAAAGAGTGCTTTGTATAAGGCCCAGACTTGGGTTAAGAGAACAAGGTCCTTCTGGCTTTCACTAGCATCACAACAAAATCCCCAACTGTATTGTAAACATGTTACTTACAAAGAACAATAAACCTATCTGAATCACTAAGAGAACTTAGTTTCCTTCAGAACCCCCCTACACACAACATACAAAAGTAAAACAAAAAAAGTACCTGTATAGAAGATTGATAGAAGAATCCCAAGATCCCTCAGTCTAGTGCTTGTAATAAGCAGTGATGCTTCACATATGTACAGATCATAGACAATAACCTAATAAAAGGTTATTACGGCAATGACTGATCTGGTTCCTCTTCTTTTATTCTGGGCGTAGGATTAGGGAGGAGCAGATTGCATGTGACTTTAAATCCATCACAATTTGTAATGGTATAACAATATAAGATGATACATATAAAAACTATTGTTTTATTTCAGCACTTTAGAATTACATTTCAGATGCTTCGTTGATTCTTCAGAGATCTAATAACAAGTCTACAAAACAAATGTAACTACCCGAGAAGATGCCAAGTGTAGTCATTTTATTATATGGAATAAAAACAATATTAATCACTTTGACAACAAATTATTTTTTTCGTATGTGTTTTTTATTTTAAACTTGTTCTTTTTTATTTTTTACAGGTTATCCGACAATGACA
>NC_092860.1:18652586-18663671 GCF_032062135.1 Pyxicephalus adspersus
GAAGCTCTACACAGTGCTGAAAAAAGCCCGAATTTTTCCTCCCATTGACTTTAATGGTGTTCGACTTTGAAATTCGACCACCCGAATAATTTTGCTACATTCGAGCAAATAGCTGCCGAATCGAATAGTGAGCTATTCGACCAACACTAATTATTAACTCCTGCACCTTAAGGGTCTGCCTTGCCAAGGTATGTATGCTCCCAGTCGAACCTCAAGTTTAGTAACGATACCAGCAGCACTCGCAGCCCTACACCAGCAATTTTAATCAACTCCCAACATCAACCTTACCGAGGGTCTCATACCCTAGATGAGACCCTCACCCCACTGAAAACCTTTCAATACAACACCTTCCCTTGAGGACCTCACTGTCAAGGTGCAACAAGAGCGACACCTTGCCACTAACTGCCCTCTGAATACCCTCCTGCAAACCTAAACACCACAGTTCCATTCCAACATCCGACAAGTGTACGCCATCAGAAGCCAAGTACAAACCCAAACCCCCCTCCATTTCTTTATGACAGACAACCACCCCCCCATTGCGGGCCACAAAACCTCCCACTACATTAATAAGCTCAATCCTGGCTTTATTCACCCGGGCAACGGACTGTGCACCACGCCTGGCTGCCACATCTGACCAAACCACAATAACACCAGGTAACAAGGTCAGCAGTCTTCACATATAACCAAAAACAATGTGATTCCCAACGACCAATGCGCCGAATGACCTCGTCCACAAGGCCCCACCTGGCTGCCTCCATCGCTGCTCCAATTCTGAAGGAATGGGACGAAAAGGATTTTGCCTCCACCCCCTCCTCACCAAGAAGTTTTCGAAAAACCGCCAAAAATTGGTATCTAGACAACAAGACGCCAATTTATCTGCGTCCACCAACAAAGGCCTATTACTCCCAGGCCTAATAGCCACAAATGCACTCACCGCCTCCAAGGGACAAACCAAGCCACCACCCAAACCCCAAAAACCTTCTAAAAATCCCTCCTCCAACAGCTTAGCAGCCCCCCATTCCGGATGTCTACTAAGGAAAGGCTGCATTGGATCTACCTTCACCAGTGTCATCCTTTTTTCCAGCGATGTCCACATTCTTCCCACCGCCGGGCCGGAAACAGCATGGTTGAAGCGCCACCCATTGCTGAACTTGCAGCCCCTTCATTGAATGACCAACACACACCCTTTTTACGTAAGGCCGAGGGGCCCAAAAGGTGACGGTACATATAGCAGAGTGCTGCAATGTTTTTAATATAGCACCTCACCAACCTCCTCCACTGCACATTATGAGTTATGTAATGAAAACAGAAATACTTTATTTGAAAATATCATTGGTGTGGTGATGAAAGGGAAAAGAGAAATCAGGGAAGCAGAAAATAATAGTAGTACTGAAGACAGATCATTTCCAAGCAAAAATTTAAATTTTCCCAACTCCTTTTTGAAGGAGTATACAAAGCTATTGCTGTCATCCGGGACCCTACTGCAGCTTTCATGTTGGGGGACAGCTGATCCATGGCTGCAATGGTGCCAATAATGGCCAGTTCCAGTTCTTCTGATAATGATATCATTTTTTGGCCCATTAAAAAAATAATTTTGTTTCAGATAGCCAATAGGAAATGTTTTTGTCAGATAGACAGTGATGTGGACTCCTATACCATGAACCATGAAGTAAAGATAGTAGACTGTGCTGGAACATCGTGTAACTGTAAATTTAGCTGAGCAAAAATAACGATTAGATTTTCTCAGTGGTTACCTAGGAGGGGCTGGGAAACAGGCCTGAAGGTCCGTATTCAAGATATCAGCTTTAAGGTTTAAGGACAGATGGATTAAGGAAGAACATTTTACATCACACGTTGTTGCACAAATTGATTTTTTTTTTTTCATATTATGCATTATTTATAGTTGGCTCAATGCCCAAGCAAACTGCCCATACCCAAAGCAGCAAAATAAACCCAAACATAAACATTGTTTATCATCATGCTTCCCTATTGGTATTGTGTCCTTCTCTTGAAAGGCTGTGTTTAGTTTGTGCCTAATGTATCCACTGTGTACAAATAACATTATATTTGATTCTTTAGTCAATGGTTCCAGAAGGTGTTTTCCTATATTTTCATTGAAAACTGTAGTCTTGCTAATTTTTCATTGGTGCAAGTTATTTTTAATTGTAGATTCATGCACTTTGTCAACAACTTTTGTAATAGTTTCTATGATAGTGTTTTTGGTGTTCTTGAAGACTTGGAACAGGTTTATGTATTGGGAGATTTTCAGTAAACAGTAAAATTTTAGTCTCTTCTACTCCTCACTCATTTCTGTCCTATGACAAAGGAAAACGCCCAATGGTGACACGGACAGTAGTTCTTACAGATTTTTTTTGCATCAATCAATCTTTACAATGAATTTTTGGGGTCTGTCAGTCCTAGCCATCTTAGCAGTGATTTAAAATCTACATGGCCAGGGTAGTTTGGACTTCCCAGCCCTTTCAACTTACCTGCACTTTTCAACTTGACCTACACCCCCACTCCCCCAATCCTGCTTACCAACCACCCCCCACCAAATAATAAGACAGACACCAAATTGCAATTAAATTGGCTGGCAAGCAGCCGTTTATTTAACAACATTCAAAAAAATAAAAAAACATAACCATAAATAATGAATAACTATAAATAACCATCAATTTAAATAATAAACAAAACAACCTCAATTATATTAACAAAATAATTATCCATAATAACAAAATTAACCAAAATGAAAACCCCTTTTATATTAAACTGCAACAATACTGTTTAAACCTTACAACCAGACTGCAGATCTCAGAAGGCATGACCCGTACTCCACCAAAATTTCAAAACCGATGCACCATCTTTGGTTCCTAGTCGCCCAGCACCGCCTCAGGAGCCATGACCAACATACCACCATAAAGGGGCACCCTACCACAGAGGATCCCTCTTACCACAACCACCGATTTTTTCATGTCCAGGATCCCTGTCTTCTAAGACCCCAGCTGCCAAAGCACACACCCTAACTACTTACCAATTCCAGAAGGGTGGGCGGGGAACACTGTCTTCCCTCAATGCTGTCTATCCTTAAAGAGGGCCTCACACTTCGGACTCCCCTCTTTTAAGCCTCCCTCCTCCTAATCCCCCCTCCCTAACTCTCATGCTACCCCTTCCTACAGACCACTTAACCCTTTCCTACTTCTTGCTGGTGCTTCACACTCCTGTCATGCAGGCCCTACGCTTAACTTTGTATATCTCCGGGCCTCACTCTAATTGGTGAATATTTTTCTTATAAAGGAACAATCAAGTTCAAATAATTTGGAAATCTTTTTAAACCCCTTGCTAGACTATAGACATTTACAGACTTCTTTCTGAGAGCCTTGGAGAGTTCATTTGATTTTTTCATGACTACTTCACATCAATAGCAAGTTGAACTTCGGATGTTTGATACCTTAGGTTTACATACAGCCCTGTACAGATATCACAGATATACGAACAAGCTCTTTACTTGTGCTACACAGTGCTGTTCTGTTTTATAGAGAGGGGATGATGTGTGAATGGCACCCCTCTGTGCCCTCCTTCATAGAAAAATACAGCAGTTGTTTCCGATCGGTTATTCATCAACCACCAAGTCAGGGGACAGCTGGACACATGCTGGATTTTCAACCAAGATGAGCATCACTTCACATTTATCGCTAGGCATTGTTTGAATGAAGATCTAATGTTTCCTTGTGATCTTATGTGATGCACGTTCTTTTCCACAAACCTGTATCTGTGGATAATTTAAAACCAATTTTAAACCAAAGCCTATTAAAATTCAAAATGACAGATCTGTCTAAAAATCCCTGCAGGCCTGGGTGGCATTCCCAGAAACCCAGGGCTAACGGTCATTTCTTTTTAGGTTGGTAAAACACGCACATGTAATTTGTAAACACATGAGAATCCCTGCTCAACTGGTTTCTCTTGTGCTCAGCAAAAGCTGTGTTGATTACTTTAATTACAACATCAGAAAGGTCCCGAGCAAAAGAATAAAATAGAATGAGCAGAAGGACTACATGACAGGTTGAGAGGAAGGGTTACAGGATAAAGAAGATTAGGAGAGAAAGAGGGTGGTGTTTAGAGGTAGTCTTAAATTGTAGGGGGAGGTATGTTGGTTGGAAGGTTCTGGTTCACTCAAAGTTGAGGTATGAAACTAAGGGGTTCATCAACCTTCTCCTTTTAAAAAAATAAAGGTACTGTGCTTTTGTGGATACATTGTATTGGTTGATCGTGGCCCCTTAGAAGCATTTGAGTCTGGAATTACTCATGGAAGTCTGTAAGGAAATGGCTGCAGATACTTGTAAAATCATTGGGTTGATGTATTTTATCAATAATTCGAAGGATAAAATGAGGTGGTTTCGTAAGGTATTGGTGAGTTTGGAGAGTAACCCCATCTACTGTAGTCATATTATATACATGAAAGCTAATAAATAGTTGATTCATTACAGCACACATAAAGATCAACAAGCAATGACAAAACAGCCTAATTTAGAGCAAAATACAAATTCACCTGTTATAGGGGTATATATGCTTGGAATACAAATGCTCAACTGTACCCAAAACAACTATTTTTGTAGATAAGGTTTCAGTTTCAAGGTTTAAAGTTTCAATATAAATGATACCCTTTTTTGGGCACTGATTGAGGGAAAATTTAATAAACATGGTTCCATGGCTCTATAAAAGTGTTTGGTGATATATCTACGTGATGTGTCATAGTTTCAAAAAAAAATATTATATCACAACTTGTAAATGGGTATTATACCATTCCAAACTACATTTATATAAACGTGTCACATTTACGAGGTACTGGTGAATAGTTTCCTACCCTGAAGCATGTGTATTTGCTGGATATAGATATAGACCGACTGACTATTTTGGTAGTTTATCTCAATATCTTAATCATCCCTATAAAGAGGAGGTTTTAACAAGGGAATGTAGGAAACCAAGGTGGAAATTATTATGGTTTTTAGGATGGCACAGTTAGATCAACGGAAGTCTTGGCCTATTTTGGTATTTTGCACATGGGTAGACCTTCAATGTCTTCTAGGTAATCCAAGGTGAGTAAGGACCTTACTCACCTTGGATTACCTAGAAGACACGTGCAAAGACATGTGGCTTTGGGATGATATTGTTTTCAGAGAAGTTCACACAAGAGAATATACGTTGTTCATATAAAGCTCCTTTTTGGCAGAGCTGGTGGTTCAGAATAAGGATGGGCAGGCAACTTTTTTTTTGGTTTTGCTGTGAAAATTCTGTATGCAATAATGGGGAAATTATCATGAATGCAAAGCTATGCCATATCATCTAGCATGATGTTTTTCTGTAAATCATAGTGAAGGTGAAGGTATGGCCAATAAAATGCATTTTGTAAGCTGCCTTCTATCTTTTCAGGTTAATTTCAAAGCCATGGGATATTTTGACCACATTCACTGGAGGAGGGTGAGAAAGACCTGGCTCAACATATCACCAGTAAGAAAGCATGTTGTTTTACCATAAAAAATGTATTTTCCTGAGTAAATTTAATTTTGGATTGCAAAAAAAACATACTTTTGGTAAATTATGTTTAAAATCCAACTGACACCAACAAGACCACTACCAGAAATGTATGGGCGCCAAACTTCCTGGGCCCTCCTCCATCATGTCTAAAAGTTATAGTATTGCAAAGGTAAAGCTCCTTTGACCAGGGCCTGATACAGTAGTCCCTCTTGTTCCCCAATGATGTCGGCCTTGGAACCCAACTTTTTCCCTATAGTTGCAGTTGTAAAGAAGAAACAGTTTATCAAATGTAAACTTCGGGGAAGCAGCCAAGTATAATCTTGATCTACCTAAATGGTAACTGACCTGTCAAAGGAATAATGATAATGTACAGCCAGTCTGTAATCCAGACAACCCTTAAATCATACATCACAGACATCATAGCCAGGTTGACCTCAACTACAAAAGTGCAGCTTGGTAAAAATGCATATCCCATCTTTAGAGAATAAGATGAAGCTGCAGAATACTAATGGGCTACCTAACCTACTCCATGTTGGTCACATTTCCAGCAGCTGGTGTCCTAGATAATCCAGGTCCCTGGATACCCATCAGACCCTATACACCTATGCCCACATTTGCGTGATCAGTCGTGCTCATCACCACCTTTCATATTTTCATTACAACAAATTAAAGCATTCATTAAACATTTGTAATAAATATTTTAATTAATCTGTGTTGGCCTTACAGATATCCTATCCTATATGGTTTGTTTCACAGTTTTCAGTCTAGATGACTCCTGGATGTAAGCCATGACCAAACACTACATCTCTGCAGCTTACCTCAGCCATGACATCGAGCAACCACTAGTTCAAACTTCTGGGTTGTAATTGACAATAGATTGTCATCTGAGAAAACTATCACACCTCTATCTTTCAGAAGACCTGTCAACATCAGAAATGGGCTGAAAAAACAAGGCCATAACTTCCAGCTTACACCCCCATTTGATATTAGTGTATTAGATATATAGTTATATCGGAGAGTACCATTATTCAGCATGTTATGAATAGATGCCCATAACGTTCCAATGAATTATCTAATAGGCTTTATTTGTTTCCTCCAAATATCATTATCTGTATTCTCAGAAATGGATATCAGTAGAGAATGGTCCTGAGTAATAAAAAAAAGAGTAATAGAGGAAGAGCCATATGGCAGGGCGAATTGGGGCAAGGTGAGTTTAAGGGGTTTAAAAGGGATGACAGTGGTTTAAAATTGTTTTTTGTGTTTAATGGGTAGAGAATGGTTGGATTGTGGAGGGTTTTCAGGTACCAGGTGTAAGCTCGTGAGCACCTAAAGGGCTTTCTGCCTACCAATTATTGAAAGAGTTCTGTATATCTGGTTTGAAGAGTCTTTGAACGTTTTAGTGTGTCAAAAAGTAGATTGGGGACCGTATGGGGTATGGTATCCATCCTAGTGGGTGTCCAGTTGTGCTGATCTAAGAATGGTGGTTGATATTCTGCAAAAGGTATTTTCTGCAAATCATCCCCATGGCAGTGTGGTGAGGCTGTGAGCCTTGTTACTGTGCAGATTGTCATTGTAGTGTATGGTTTGATTACTAACTTAATTACTAACTTAAGACCAATGACCCAAAATATGGTGTTTTATTGTTTAACTATTGTTTTCAATATCATTATTTATTGTTATAGCTAGGTAATTTGTAATAAAAGGCTGCTACCCCACTTGTTTTGTCATGTTTACTTTTGGTAGCAGGGTTGAAATTTCTATTTTTTTTTTAACTTCACAATTTAATGAACTAAGGCTATGTGCATACATCATATGATTCTTCTCCGATTATCGCTTTAGGGGTAGTATCGCACGAGAATCTGACTTGTGTACAGCAGCTGTCCAACGTTGTTCATCGATCCATCCTGCCGATCATGTATTTTTTAGTCATTTGTCGTTGGAATGGATTGTGAAAGATCCTTACCAACAACAAAGTCTTACGTGTATACATAGCCTTACTGTCATGTAATAATAATAATAATAAAATTTTTGTAAGAACTCCATACATATATAATAAAATGTTCAATAAATAAAAAAAAAACACCTAAAATATTGTTTGTGCTAAAACAAAAATACTTTATGTTACATAATCACCAATCATATGTGACTCTGTAAAGTACAAACGTGGCCATGTTTTATCATAGAACTTTTTTTAGGCCCTTTTAGGCATCAATCATAATTAACTTTATTAAGTTTTTATTAAAGAAAGATATTGCGAACTGTGAAATTTATGAAATGCACAACTTGTGTATTAAAATATTTTATTAAATAAATTATGTTTTTACAAAGCTGATTATGATGGATGCCTGGAAAGTCTCATGTTAATACATGTCCTAGTTATATATTATATATTGTAATATAAAATTAGAGATATATGTTTTATTATTGTGTTAGAAAAATTCTGTAAAGTGCAATGTTTTCACTGTGCAAACTCTCTTTACTATACCAATAAATCAAATAAACAAATAAATAAATTTCATATACATTCCATAGAAAAAATATAGATTCTCCAAGAGTTCTTTTTGTGGCACCTTCCTTTGCTATTGACAAGACCACTTATTACAGGAAGTTCTGAAGACACTTTTTTGTTTTTTGTTTTAGATAAACTTCATTTCAAAATCTAATTCTGTCTCATATCATTTTTCAAAGTACTAATGCTGTCACAAAAAGATTGGACCCAAGTATCACAGGAAGTTCTGAATGCTGTTGATCTGAGACATACCAAGTAAGAAGACAACAAATACATTTATGCATTCTGGTAATAAGTGGTCTAATACCTCTGTTACCAGGACCGAGCACTAAACTGATTGTGGTATACTCATTTTGTGGTGTCAATTATATATACATTTCTAAGCACCATAATACACACATACAAACCATTTGCATCCTTTGGTGCATTGCATTGCTGCACGTCTTTTAAACCCTGCATTTTGGTGTATAGGTAGCTGATCAAAAACGATTGGGAAGTCAAAAATTATCCTCATTGAAACTTCACTGTCATTCTTGTATTGGAAAATTCAAAAATTTCCTTTTTACTTTTAGTCCTGTAGACAATGGTCTCCAGAACAAACAATGTTTATGCTCTTTAACATATGGGGCAGATATGGTTGGTGCTAGGCCTTTCCTACTCCTTCAGGGGCCAGAGACCCAGGTAGCCACCATTACTGACTACCATAAAAATTGCTATTTTCCTTGTTGTCATCTACTGACTTCCATACTTTCTGACCTGGAACAAGTGCTCAGATGTGGAAAGTCTGTGTAAATCCTGATATACATATATGTAAGTAATTAGGGCTCTCTGGATATAAATGGATATATTGAACATAAACAACCAAAAAGTATGAATGGTATTTTGTATGCAGTAATACTTTACATTATTCATACATTAATATTTTCAGTGTTGGCCACTTCTCACTGTTTGGCTCTAGTCCTCCTGCATGGCTTTCCTATTGCAGAGTAACATGAGATGTCCCCCTATGAGTCTGTATAAATATATGTGAATAAGTTAATAATTGGAATGTAGAGCATAGGATTGGTAAGCTAAATCAGAAAAATTGAATATCCTATTCAGACTATAAAAAGATTATATCAATCGACTAGAAAAAACATTACGCAGGCTCTCACTCCGCTTTCTTGTTAATCTTGATTGATTACCAGATGATTAAACAAGCCTTTATAGATATAAATAGAAATTTATATATATATAGCTCTTTGGATATAAAGTATTGAAATATCAGACAGATTTATTATTGTTCTCAAAGACTGGAGAAGATAGACTATCACAAGAAAACCTGATTTTTCTGAATTTTAAAAAAATAATTTTCTGATATTTGGCAAATGTTTTAAATTTTGGACCAGATTCATTTCAGGTTTGCTGGATCACCCAGGCTCACCCATGATAGTCTATCTATGTTGCTGATTAAACTTGGGCCAACTGCAATTTTATCCTAAACATCTGAATTTCAATTTGGTTCTGCCAGCTTTCAAAATTCATTGTAAAGACAATAAATATAGTATTTTTGGGTTTCCTGATCCAATTTATGAATGAAAAGTTTTGTGAATAGGGTGAGTATAGGTGATATTATTTGTTTCTTTGGGACTAAAGTCTGATATAGTTTAAAGCAATGGGATGCTAATAAGACGTGATGCAAATGGCCACCCATACCCCAAATTGCACTCTCCCTCTAGATATATATATATGTGATTACATCACATTCATTTGATATATTGAACTATTTCCCAGTTCAACTTTTTTTTTTTCCCTTTACAGTTAGTACTTTCCACTTGTTTTGGCACCTTAGTGGCCATTTCTTCAGGATTGGTCTAAAGTACACTGGTTTTTAAACTCAAAATAAAAGTATTTATTAAAAAAAACATTCTTTTTAATCAAAAATGAGCCTCTTTTCATAAATGCTACAAGAGCATAAAGAGTGACCATCTGCCAAATCTGCAAGGAAATTTTCTTAACAATGTGAAAATTGACATCAAAAATCACTTTAATCACACCAACTCTCCACCTGTATATAAACTTTGACTCTAAGATCTCTATTTACAGAGAATCAGATATTTCCTCATACATTCTCTGGTGGGAATTTTCCAGGTCCACGTGTTTCAATGGAAGTAATCGACTCCCATCAGGGAATGTTTGAGGAAATGTCAGATTCCATGTTTTATAAACAGAGCCCTATGACCTTTCCAGGGACTTTTTTTTTCTTTTCTTCAGAAATTGTGTTTTATTTTACCTAGGCGTTCCTATTACTGGTATTTACTTGGTACTTTATTTTAAAGGTAATTTAAGATCTGTAAAACCAACACAACAGGAATCCCTGCTTTATCTCTGCACAGATGTTTTCTGCTTTTTTTGTACCTTTCTTTTCCAAAAAAAGCACCTTCCCTAATCCTGTCATTTTAATCTTTGGCTCAGAATAGTGTTATATCAGTATAAGAGAAGAAGTTGAATCATCCAGCTGAAAAGTTGATTTTCCTGCCATTTCCATCCCTGAGAGAACTGATCAGAGGTGAGTTATGACAAGTGTTGGATGGTGGGTGCGGCAGAAAAATGCTTGCAACATGTTACAGCATTTTACTTAAAGTTTGACTTTTTGTTTTGATTCTATCAAATGTCACAGAATGTCATGGCACACCATAGATGATAACATTAGTATGCTGATGCTCTCTGTAAAAGTTACAGAGGCCCCAGCATATGACCTTCCTTCCTCCCTGGTCATTGACTATACTTTATCTCTTAAAAATGTATTATTTTTTACCCATATACCAACTCATATGTTATTATGGCATTATTTTAAACCTTTCCTGGTTTCAATTACTTTTTTTCTTTGTAGTGAATCATGTACTTTGTTATGAAATTTGTGGCATATTTCTATACCTCCCATGCTTTAAACAACCCTGCAGATATTTTTTCCTCTTTATTGAATTATGTGATTTATTAGCATATTTATAATTTATTGTAATGTCTGCCCTACTCTCAATAATCCTTTAGTTTTTTTTTCTTGC
>NC_092860.1:18664167-18672611 GCF_032062135.1 Pyxicephalus adspersus
TGCTCTAACCAATCCTGCACTGACAAAAGGAAATGTTTACATCGTTGGCCAGTGACGTGGACACCCACTGAATGTAGACAAGGAAGAGAGAAGAAATAATGGGCCTGATTTAATAAAGCTCTACCAGACAGATGATAGACTATCATTGATGAACTTGGGTGATTCAGCAAACCTGAAATGGATTTGGTTAGGTATTGAAAACATTTGCCAAACAAATAAAACATTATTTTAGGAAATCCATTCCAAGTTTGTTGGATTAGCTAAATTTACCTATGATAATCTTCTCCAGTCTTGGAGTACATTAAAAAAAATAGACCCATTGGGCCAGATTTGTACAAGCTCTTCAAGGCTGGAGAGAATACACTTTCATCAATGAAGCTTGGTGATCCAAAAATCCTGAAATGGATCTGGTCCAGGATTTAAAACATTTGCTAGCAAGAAAAGAAATCCAAAAGAAATCCATGTTTCCTTGATCACCTAGCTTCAATGATGAAAGTGTATCCTCTCCAGGCTTGGAGAGCTTTAATAAATCAGGCCTATTTTTTGAACATCACTCAAAGGTCTGTGTTAGCCAAAGCCCACCTATGTAAATGTGAAGCCATATGACTTCCTCCCCACAATGCAGCACTGGGTTTCTGGGCATTCTAGGTTCAGGGCTGGACCACAGCTGTTAATGGCACTGAAACTGGCAGGGACCCACACAAACCACTGGGCACAACTTGGTTAATATTTGACATCCAACTTCTGCAGGAAATAATAGTTCCAATGACAAATCTTACTTAAAAACCCCATACTTTCCTTGGTTATAAACTCTGTCATAAGGGTAACTTATCCAAGGAGCGCACAACTTGCTTTGCTTACTAATGACTAATAATTACCTTAAACACGAAGGTCTGAGCTGATTTAATTTGGTGTGATATCTTCAGTTAAGCATTTCTGAATTTCTGACCTGGCATTTATTTACTATTTAAAATGTTATCAATGTTTGATGTGTGGCTAATCCAGGATGGAGAAAAATCAGCAACTCACAAAACAATAAAGTCTGTTGGGCACTATACCACTTGTAGGTAAAATATTTTAGAGTAATTTTCACCTACATGTGCTGTATACCATTACGTATGTAATGTAAAGAAAAAAAGAAATAGACAAAGAGCTACATGGAAATGAGCATAAATGGGTTCTGGATGGAATTATGTATAAGAAGCTATGGTTCTGAGATGAGGTCTTACCATATGGTGTATAGCTGCGTACACACCTGCAATTTTTCTCGTTGGAAAGGATCTTTCACGATCCTTTCCAACGAGAAAAGACTGCACGATGCATGAACGATGCTGCCCGATAATTGGCCGATACCGATTATCGGGCGAGAAAAATTTGCCGTGTGTACGCAGCTTATGGCTGTAAGGTGATAAGGGGGAGCTGCAGAAGCAGGAACCGCGAGCCATTGCTAGGTGGTCAACTCTTTTCAATGACACAAACAAGATTGAGGGCTGGACAATTGTAAAAGCATTTTGGCTGGTCTTTGGGAGTCTGTAGAAAAATGGTATGGCAGTATGGAGCTTTCTTTTGGCTGGGTATTCATGTTTCCAGTCAGGGGTTGGTTGTTTGGATGATTTAAGTAATTGGTTGGAATTGTCCTTATGTCTGTAGGAACCACATTCCTTTTATACAGTTTTTCCAGCACCAATGGTGTCTGGAAAATTCTGAGACTGGGTGCCATTTTAAGCCAACCCTAAGACAAACAGCTGCTTTGCTATTTTAAAATAGTATGTTATGATATGGGGTGAACTGAAGAGGTCAACATAATTTTGACTTGTTTTAGAATTAATTGCATTTGACCCCCTTCCGACCTGCATTTAACTGGTTCAAGCTTCCATAGACCTCTATAGGACTGAAATCCAACCTAATGTTAACAAAAGTCCATTGAACCCATGCCCTTACTGGGAATACTGGGTATCATGTTCCCAATCCCACCTTGTGACATCACTAAAAAGGGGCAGCAGAGTACTGGTAAAGTTATTATACTACTCCTTATATCCACATGTTCCTTTTCAGCACATTTGCTTCACTCCTAATTCACTACCTTCATAAAATACATTTCATCACACTTTTTTACACAGTATATTTTTGTATCACCAGCTTTATTTATCAATTTAATTTGTTGAATTCTCACACATTGCACATTGAATTCAGTTGCACGTTTTTGCAGAAGAGAAGCAATGAAATATTTATGGATTGTGTGGTGGAGTTGTCTATCATTGTCCGCACATAGCAGTCCTGGTGTGATAATGAGAGTTACTCAGAAATGGATGGATTACAGTAAGTTAAAATTACAAAATTGTCAGGTTTTATAAAGTCTGAAAAACATTTCTTGGATATTAATACAATCCTTTGTCCCCAGTACGCTCTGAGGGAATAGAAGTGTTTCGTCACATTCTCCTCTATGATCATCTTCCAGATATAAATGGTTCTACACGTGCCTTTGGCAAAGTTGAATATGCAGTTAACAAGTAAGTAATAGGCATAATGTGTATTTAAACCTAACAATTACCTTATTTTATGTATTTCCTGCTGGTTTGGTAAAAATAAAACTAAAAAATGTTGTAATAAATGTTCTGCAAGTATACGAAAAAAGTTGTTGATCCTGCGGAAATCTAGCAAGTTTCTTGTCTTCTGAAGTAACCTGGCAATGCGGAACTAATTTCTCAAAAAACGTTGTCCACCCTGTCTAATTATATCTGTTAAATACAGAATACACTCTGTGTGGATATAAGGGAATGTTCTGTAATCCTAACTTCCTTCCTAAAATAATAACACAATTATTATGAATTTTTATGATGTAAAATAATGCTCCCCCCATATTGATGCCTGACGAGGAGGCCCTGATTCTTTGATCAGCTCACAGTTAAGTGAAGTATTACTATTGTTACTATTATCATTAGTTGCACAATCTTTGGTATTACTAAACAAATTCAAAATATTTGTTTGCTTTTTCTCACTCATTATGGCTTTATTTCATTCGAATCTAAGACCAAACAAGAAATGATAGTTATCAAAGTCAAACTATTTGATGCCATTATATTTAACAGTTAAAGGAAATACACAAGTAAGGTCATACTTACCTAAAAGCATCTGAGAAATAAAAATATAAAATAAAACAATCAGATGACAATCGGTATTGGCGGAGCGGGGTGGCTGTTGTAATTGTGGAAACAATACTGACTACACTGACGTCACTCTGCCCCTCTCTTGTTTTTCCATCTCCAGTGCAGTTCGTGAATTTAGTGCAATATAAAGGGGAAAATTGTAATTCAGAATAAAATAATTTTTTAGAAAATTATTTTTCTTTTATTATAAATGAAACATATAAACTGCAAATAATGTCCAAATTTTTCTGTGGACCACTGGTTGGCGACTGCTGTTCTATAAAACCAACACCTTGATGGATATGGTTTTCTGAATAATGGGACTATAAAAGTAATACTGCATTGCTGTTTATAAAACTGTGAAAAACTAAAAGCTTTATTGGTTTTATGAAATTATGTGCTATGTTTAGACATGTGTTTGTTATATAAATAAAATCATTATTTTTACCCTTATAGCCCTATAAAGTCCTGCTTTGGAACTCTTTTGTTCAAAAGACCCTTTCACATATTGATTTTGGGATGTCACTTCTTTTCTATTGTAACAAATAGGGGCCTTTCCATTTTTTGTATAATTTACTCAACAAAAGTAGAACTATACTTTTTCATTGTGCCTTACTTTCTTGTCAAAAACTTGTAAGTTGAACATAAAGACTTTTGGGATCACCAGGTAAATTTAAAAAAAAAAGAAAAAAAAAGAGTATACCAGTAGACTGACAAAAGCGTTCCATTCCTCAAAAGAAAAAAAAGAATATTAATCTGCCACATTTATGAACTATAACTCATAACATTTTTCTTGTAGTAAGACTTTGTGTCCATATTCGTCACCAAATACACCATATTCAAATCAAGAGATAAATACAATAACTGCAAGAACTGGCTTGTTCTGCTTTCTTTCTTACAGAATAACTGTTGAAGAATTTAACATCTCCCATTGCACAGCTGTTCCTGTACCACCTGCAGATGTTGATGTAAATATCGAAGGTGCGATGGCCAAAGTACATGGAGATTGGAAAGTGCGGCACTGGTTGATGTAGGTTTTCCACAACCATTTATTGTAGTAATGTCCAATTTTAAAAGCACTATAAACTTGATCCCCAAACTATTTCACAGCTTCTCCCTCTGGTACCTAAATTTTACAATCAGATGTTGGTATCAACCAAAGGATCCCAGGTCCAACCAGGGCTTTATAAGTGATTGAAAGAGGAAATGTGGGACATATAGATGTTTTTATTTTCAGAAGCAAATGTGCACACATTTTATGGGATTTATTTATGGGAATTATGGGATTTATTTATGGCAATTATGGGATTTATTTATGGGAATTTTAGGAGGGTGGCTAGTGGTGAAGCTACAATTGTCAACAAAGGGTTTGGGAATTGGGAAACAAATGAAAGATTCAAAACACAAGTCACAAGGGCTAAGAAATCCAAATGAAGACCTAGTATATACTCATTTGAATAGAACCTCCTACCCATTTTAAACTTAAATGAATTCTGTCCCAATGCAGGCACTATAAGATTCCAGCAATGATCTGTATTATTTAGTAGGTTATGACTCCCTCTACTGGGCATTTTGAATTATTTATACTAGGAAAATCGAAATTAGGAACAGCTGAAAAAAATGAGCAGTGGCCACCAAACTTACTGGCTAACAAGAACTGATAAAAGAATTATGGCATATGACACATAATATGACACTGTTTAAAAAAAAAAAAATTAATGATTTCACAGGGGTTCCATTGTCCTGATTTGGAAAAATGCAATAGTCATTTAGTTCTTTGCAGTTTTATTGCATTGCAGCGTCCACTAGTAGCACATTCCTTCTCTAGATAAAACACAGTTGTTGTAGTTTGTGTATTGAATATCTCCAGGCTAACCCGCTCTTTTTTCATAATAAATTTATTTTTGAAAGAGCAAAAAAAGTATAACATCGGGTTTGCAACAGCAAATCATAAACTGTAGCCAAATCAAGTGAAATACTAAGCTAAAGAAACAAATTGTGAGACAACAATACAAAAAAATGTTCCAGGTTGTGAAAACCTGTGAGAAGATTGACAGTGAGGGCCACTGTTAGAGGATGGGGGGAAATGGGCCAAAATACTGCAATGTTGCAGTGTACCTAAAGAGAAAAAAGTGAAGAATGCGGGTTCAAACATGTTACCAGAGAAAGCAGTTAGAGAAAAGAAAATATTGGTATAGGCACAGGAAGATAGGGGGCGGAGAAGCAACAAGGGTGATCAGATGGATTCAAATTTGCCCATATTGTCCTGTAATTAGGCAGATTGTTTTCCTTGAGTCATGGTCCAGGTGATGTGTTTTCTTACCTCGGAAAAGCAAAGAACTGGAAGCCCTTTTCTATTTTAGAAAGAGTATATATATATATATATGTACTTTAAAAATAAGCATTCCTAAATGAATTTTTGTTTTGTCAAACAGAAATGACCATGGGACATTTAACCTAGCACTTTCAGAAATATCTTTAGCAGCAAAGTTAACAACTCTCAAAGACTCGTCAGGTCGTCCATCGGTGTATCTTTCTGCTTGTCATTCAGAAATTGCAAAGGCCAAGCTGCATCTATCAGGAGGAGCAAGGTATGAGAGCAAAATCTATAACTACTTCTCCTGCTCAATGTCAAATGCAAGTCTCACCTTTCAGATAAGACTTAACATAATCGGGATTTAATACATCTCAGCCCGCATTAATAGATAAACAACATGGTATTCATAAAACCGGTCAAGCCAGCAGAAAATATTTACTTCCTAAGTCTTCCTTTCTTAGGTTTAATGTCTCTTTCCTGTGAATTTACTTAACCTGTATTTAATTTTACAGTTGGTTCTACAATCTCTTCACTTTTTTGCTGGAAAAGCCCATCAGGGATAAAATTAACCGAAAGGTAATGTTAAATGATTAGGATGGATTTTAAATCAATATTCTATTGCTTTGCACACAGAGTTAGATCTTCTTCTAATGCAGCAGGAGGACATTGTTATTGCTCTTTTCATTGTCTTTTTAAAAATTATTTGAAAATTGAATGTGATCAGTATACCACGTCCAGCTGTGTGTTCACAATTCCCAGAACTACTGTCAATGAGAAAGCTATTGTCAAGTTAAAGTGGAACTATCTTAAAAAAAAAGAAAACAAATACCCTTAATTTTATAGATGGAAAGACATAGATACTGTAGCAATCCTTGCCCAGTCAGTCCTGTACCGTCCTGTCTTCCTTCTTTGTTCTGGAATTGACTGGACACCGGGCCCGGCTATCTTCTTCCTCTTTTTCCAAGTTCTTCTTCCTACGTCACCTGATCTTGGACTGTGAACGCCCCAGATCAGGTGACACACTAACGAAAAATGTAAAACTAGTGTGTGAGTTCATAGTGGAAATTTCCTGTGACATCGCACATCAGATATGTACCCCAGGAGGATGGTTATCCACCCCTTAAAAAAATGTGGTAATAGGTCCACTTTAACTTTAACTGGCCCATTCTAAAGATGGTAAACTTAATAGGCATCTAAGTTTCAAACACATATGACCACACATTGGGCCCATTTTGAAGTTCCTAGTTTAATATTAAATGGTTCTTCTCTTGATCTTGCTTTGGACCTTTTCTATTCTTATGCTGACTGTTACATGTTTCTTGATGAATCTTTGCCTTTTCATTTTGCAACTTGCATATCAGTAACCTTGGCTCCTGTTTTGGTTATTTATCTGTTTTCCTTCTGTATCTTTAATGCTGATGACCTCAGCCTGATCCTGACTCAGTATCTCCTTATCAAAACATATCTTGGCCACGTCTTCCAATTGTGATGTCCCTGAGACTCTGAATAGAACAGAGTACTGGTTTCCCTTCGCAGGGTATTACTGGCAAGTAAATCAGGTAAAAAACAATATTTTTATTTAGTGTACAACAACAATAATAAACATTCCATGTACATTGATAAAAGCATAAGGCCCATGTGGGTCAGCAGTGTATTGTTTGGACACCATTGAGCTAGAGTATGTCCCCATATGAGGAATATGTGCATCTAAGTGAGCTGATCACATGTTCATCTAAATGTGGTGGTCACTTGACTATGGAAGCACCCCGTATGACACTATACTTGAGCTATAATATCTTTAGACATAGCATGATTTGGTCACTAATTTGGTTTCTGGATATTTGTACTTGCATATGTTATCCTACTATCAAAAATCCCCTGAATAAGCGGTTGTATCAGCAAAATGCATTGGGACTTACGAAAATGTTTCATAAAATGTTTTATTTTATTTAATGTGTGATGTCTGAGGCCTTTTGTTTGGTCTTTATGCTTTTATCAATGTACATAGATATATGTACATGTTTATTATTTTTGTTGTACGCTAAATAAAAATTTTGTACACTAAATAAAATATTGTTTTTTAACTGGTTTACTTTTAACTTTTTACTTTTTACTTTTACTTTTTACTTTTAACTTTTTACTTTTAACTGGTTTCATTTTTTGCATAAATTAATTTCCTTTGGTTTATAGGGCTTTGTACTTTTAGTTTTTTTATACATCGTTTTAAATCTGTAATCATGCTTCTTTACCTTAGCTCTGTCCAAAAGTTAATGAAGTCATCTCAATTCTGCAGAAGGAGCTGACCACATTTCAAGGTGATATTAACATTTTTATTAGATTTATGATTTATTGTAAGACGTGTTTTTTTTTTTTTTAAATGCTGAAATTGCAATAATCTGTATCGGAATCAAGATTCACCTTTCATTGAAAGTGAAGCCTGGTCGCTAGCTCTGTAGCAATACATTTTACACACCATAATCACTCTTAGCACAGTTTATTAAATAAGGTCCACAAATCCCATCACTGCATAATCTGGTTAAATACCCTAAAACATTATTGTTCAACGTTAGTTAGATCTCCAAAAACAGTGTAGTCCTAATATTTAAATTGGATTGTTTGGATAGACCCTTTGGATAAATCTTTTTAGATGGATCTAAAAAAGTTTGCACAGTTAATGATCTTCACATCATACATTTACTGTACAGACTAACAAAGAAGTGGAACACTGGTGACGTTGCATAACATCCTGTTCTGTGTTAATTCTATTTATCTCAATGAGCGATAATTCTAGTTAATTCTATTTATCTCAATGAGAGATGCATAAGAAATATGATGCCATGCTGCAAGGATTAACAGTTTTGTTTGTTTATATAAGATTAGATTTGGAAGGAAGTAGAAGACCTGACAAGAGCTCTGCAAACAAAACTGTGTAATGTTATCATAGAGTAAAGCTGCGTACACACGGCAAATTTTTCTCGCCC
>NC_092860.1:18675430-18677782 GCF_032062135.1 Pyxicephalus adspersus
AATATGTTAGCCATACCCTGACAGGCATCCCAAGATTTTTTTTTTTTTTTGTGTCTTTTTGATGTGGCTTTTTCAAATTTCAAATACACAACCCTTTAATTAGTTGCCAATAACAGCTGTCGTCTACTGTTGGCCCTAAGAAAGGGAACTATCCTTACTCATTCTTCTCACCACCCATACATTCAGTTGTCTTAAGCCCAGTGCAAACCTATGGTTTAACTCTACCTACAGCATGAACGGACAAGCACTACACAGACAATGATGGTCTGTTGTAAAACCACAGAGACATTAGATGTGCTATTTGCAAAATTGCTACACATAAATAATAGAAAAAGTAAACAAATGCAGCAACCACAGCTAAGGACTGGATCGCTGTAATGAGTTAAATTTTGTATTTATAAAATAATAAATATGACTTTCACCAAACATTGACTAGTGGTGAATCATTTGCAATCATTTATAACACAGGCACCTTGAAATTCTATCTGCGGTGAATATTTTGTGAATGTCAAGTTTACAGCTTCATAAATATATCCCTAAATAACTTGTAGGTAAGTTGAATTTGCTCTCTTGAAATGTGTCTTTCAGTCACTGCAAATCTTGAAGGAAACAGTAAAATCGATTACTCTCTAGTATCCCCTCCACGTGTGCAGAAAACTTGCATTGATTTGGATTTGAAGGTAACTCCTATAACTTTTTTATACTTTTCAAAGCAAATCTATATCTAATATCTGTGCCTTCATTCATTATGTTCAGTGTATATGCATATTTTATTTTAGGGTACAATGATCAAACTAAAAAAACTAAATTATTAAGGAAGAACAATACCAATTTTCCTAACTTCAACCTAACACCCAACTATGGGCCTGATTTATTAAGGCTCTCCAAGACTGGAGAAGATCCATCAAACCTGAAATGGACCAAGATTGAAAATATTTGCCAACTAATTGGAAATTATTTTTAATCAATCCATTCCAAGTTTGCTGGAACTCCCAGGTTCTTCCATGATAGTCTATTTTTCCCAGTGATAGTCTATCTTTCCTTAGAGAGCTTTAATAAATCAGGCCCCGTATATCTAATGCAAAACAAAAATCAAGTAAATAAATGTTTTCATGTGATAAATTATATTAATGCTGATGTTTTTTTTCATAGTAATGGCTGTAAAAATGTGGAATGGACTCCTTCAGGAAATAGTTTTGGCAGGCTCAATGAATTTCAATAATAATTCTAATTAAGAATGTTGGATGTATGTTTAAATGCATAGAATATACCTGGGCATTACATTTAATAATGACACCAAGGACTGTTTCCAGGGAATACTTACTGGACTAGAGGTTTCTGAAAATAACATGTCTGTTTTCTAATATATGCATATTTTATTAATTTATCTCTATTGGTTCATCTTAATATAACTATGCATATTTTTTTTTTAGGTTAAGAATCTGATACAGGTATCACTGAACTTAAAGTGTGCCAATAAAAACCAAGTGGAAAAGACAAACAGCCTTTTCCTAAAGGGGTTGAGATATGTTTTCTTTGTATAGAGCAAAAATGTCCGTTTTATATTTTATTTCTATTATTCAACAGAAGAAACACAATCTTTGACAATACTTAATAGAACGTCCATGACAGTTTCCCCTTTAAACAGTGATAAGATTTATTAATGTTAACTAATATTTAGGTAGTTATTGTACTAATGTGTGTTAATTACTTATTAATTTTCCTATATACAGGGAACCATACAACACTCAGGAATATTGGAAGAACAAGACACATACAGAGCACCTATGGCTTTACCTGATACAAGTTCGGCTATGGTTTTGGTTGGAGTGTCTGAATATTTTTTTAATAATTTAGGCAGGTCTTACTTTACAGCTGATGTCCTGAAAATGACAGTGACCCAAAAGGAGGTAATGTTAAAATATTCAGTATTTATTAGAACTGAACAGCTAGATTTAGTAAATGGTTTAGAGCTGTGTATTGTGCACCTTCAATGTTTTTTGTTCTGCTTATTTATTTGTAATGAAAGTTTTCAAATTTGGTAACAAGTTTGGAAAAGTATGACAATGTAAGTGCTATGAAAACTCTATGTTTAATATATGAATTATTTTTATAGTTTCCACATTCATACTGGCTGAGAACTAGTGATTATGGGTCCATTATTCCTGAGGTAGGTTTTTTTTTTCTCAATGCTTAATACACTAACATTTACCAACCGTTGTTCGTTTTATGTTTATCACTTTATTAAACATTAGTACAGATAAATGAAGTGCAATGCCACCAGACTCCTAGAAATGGGTTCTGTATATTGACCAGAAAACTGATGCCATTATCATACCAAGGCTTGGGAAA
>NC_092860.1:18678414-18744520 GCF_032062135.1 Pyxicephalus adspersus
TGTTTGCATACTTAACTCTTTTGGGCTGGGATCGTTAGGACGTCAGAACCAACCTTAATCTTAAAAAATAGTACTGAGATCCTAGTGACAGATTTTACTGTTCCATTTCATGATTGTTATCTATTCTTTTTTTTTCTTACAGATGAGAGACCATTACCCTGTGTCTGAGGCTATGATGATTACCTTAAAAGCCACAAAGCCTCCCGTCATACACCTAACATCTCAGCTAGCAATGGAAATGGAAGGCTATATGGAGGCCATGGTTGTTCTTCCTTTTTTCATCACAAGGCAAATCTATGCTGTCAATATTGTAAGTCCTATCTGTTTAAGGACTAAAAATAAATATTTTTAAATGACACCTTGATACTAAAGTTGTGAACATGGAACACAGTCATGCTAAGGTAATATGTTCAATAGAATAGAGTGCTGGAACATACCGACGCAGAATTCTTGATACTCCCACTAAGACTGGGTTGAACTCAATATATTACAATAGGGGTGAATAAACGTACCCACTGTAGCAGCACTACTGATTGGATGGCACCTATATATAGAATAGAAATGAAGCACTAAATGGTTATAGATCCTTTTCCCTGTTGCTGGGAAATCTCTCTTGATCTAATTGAAGCGAACCAATCCCAAGTGAGGGATGTTGGCCTTGGCCAGCCATAGGCTAAAGAAAATAGATAGATACCTGGCGACAATTGTGATGATGGATCCAGTGTTATATGTGAGTAACAATGTGGACCTGTACAGAGGGGGGAGATGCTACTGGTGACATTTAGTTCTGCCCTCATATAAAGCCATGTAATAAGTAAGATATTTAGTTAAGACTTCAAAGTAAATGTGGATATATACAGGACATGAATAGGATTAGAATGAATGATATTGTGCTAAAAAATGCAAAATTGACTGAATAAGAAAAATTAACTTTTAAAGAGCTTGCATACACTTTAAGAACTGTTTGTAAATAGGTATACTACCTCTGTAAAATGTATTACTAATTAGTCTCGGGTCTTGTGTACCTTATGAAAAGTGAATGCCTAGTATGTTTTATATAAGGTATGTGACAAAAATTCCTTACAAAAGAAGTGAGCATTTTTTTTTGTGTATGATTTTTAGTTTTAGCTAAGACATTGATAAGACATATAAGATATGTAATAAATAAAATATGTTTTTTTTTATATATATAATTGAAGAAAGCTCTTTAGATTTACAAAATTCTATCTTCCTGTACAAAAAGTACCCAAACGTATACCCTTGTAGCACTATTGAGATTCTCAGGTAAAAGCAGTGTGTCCTTCCAGCCAGCCACAATTCTTATTTATATTATGCTAGTCAAAATAAAGGGCCCAGGTCCTTTTCTTAAATATGGGGCATCTGAAAATACTTTTTTTTCAAATACATTACACTCAATGCTGATTTCATTAGTGATTTCGGATCGCGAATACGAATGCGCGACCGATAATCCGATTCTGCTTGATGAATCAGGGGCAATGTGTTCACCCCTTCAGAATGTCTTGCAATGTAGGCATATGCACATCCTGTAAAACAGACAAATCACATTGAATACCCTAAATTATGCATGCGGCTGATGCCTTAAAAAAGTCCTACATGTGTTTTAGGGCATGCAATGTGAATATTTACTAAAATGTTATATAGGCGCTGCCACATTTATAGATTTTTTTAAACTTCTCTTTATCTGCAGAATTGATTAACATTTTGTGCTTTTGTATTTCTGCCTTATCACATAACATTGGTTACTAGTGTCTATTTCAATTCATATTGCATTGCCATGGTCCTCTGTTATCATTATTAACCTCTGAACAAAGTATTGCAGCTATTAAATTAATTTATCCCTATGATGTAGTCAGAAAGCCCGAGAAGGCTGAAGGAAATCAGTATAAATTAGATATAGCAAAAGGAGGAAAGGGTGAAAATAATTTTATAAAAAGAAATGAAAAGTTGTGCATGATACACAGCAGTTTAGCACAATAAATGTCATTTGGGCTAGAGCACGTATGTGCTGCTTATAATGTAAAAAAAAATGTTAAAGACATATTTGTTAAAAATGTAAAGACTTATTTAAATGTTAAACATCTAATTAAATACTTTAAATGAAGATAAACAATATATAATATAAATAGATATATATTGTTTTTCATGTAAATGAAATATACAATTCCAGAAACAGGAACATTAAAAAAAAACAGGAAATATACTATTGAGTCAAGTATTAACCTAGGACAGAAAATGGACCTGCCCAAGCCAACATTCAAAATAGTAAACAGTAATAAACCAATCTAAAAAAAAAGAAGGACTACATCCAAATAAATACATCCATTGTGTATTCTTTTTTTAAAACATTTATTTAAAAAAAAATCAAATGAACGAAGCCTATATATCCCCTCCCCCTTTTTTACAGGTGAAAACATTTTATACTTTTGATTTATTTGTAATGTGTCACTTTCTCTTAAATGATCTTTTGTGGCACTGGTAGACAGAGCTGTGTCATTTTGCAAAGTGTTACAAATAGCTTGTGTTTTTGATCTAAGATAAACACAGTTGCATGACATTCCAATAGCTGGTACGAGAATATAAACTGAGGTTCTATTTCTAATAGCATTTTGAAGACAAAAAAATATACAGTTAGGTCTATAAATATTTGGACAGAGACAACTTTTTTCTAACTTTGGCTCTGTACCAAAATTAATTTTAAATGAAACAACTCAGATGCAGTTGAACTGCAGACTTTCAGCTTTATTTCAGTGGGTTGAACAAAAAAGATTGCATATAAATAGTGAGGAACTAAAGCTTTTTTTTAACACAATTACTTTATTTCAGGGGCACAAAAGTAATTGGACAAATTAAAAAGCTGAAAATAAAGTGTTAATTTCTAATACTTGGTTGAAAACCCTTTGCTGGCAATGACAGTTCAGGGGCACAAAAGTAATTGGACAAATTAAAAAGCTGAAAATAAAGTGTTAATTTCTAATACTTGGTTGAAAACCCTTTGCTGGCAATGACAGGCTGTAGTCTTGAACTCATGGACATCACCAGGTGCTCGATTCTGCGATCACCCACCACTGTTGTCTTCCAGGTCCAGGTCTTTTGGTGTTGCTGAGTTCACCAGTGCTTTGTTTCTTTCTCCTGATGTACCAAACTGTAGATTTTGCCTCACATAATATTGTAGTCATTTCTCGGATGGGATTTTTCTGTTTTTGCAGCTTAAGAATGGCTTGTTTCACTTGCATGGAGAGCTCCTTTGACCGCATGTTGTCTGTTCACAGCAAAATCTTCCACATACAAGCACCCCCTCCCTCAAATAAACTCCAGGCCTTTTATCTGGTTAATTGATATAGGAAAGGAATTGCCCACGCCAGCCCATTAAATAGCCTTTTTTAGTCAGCTGTGCAATTACTTTTGAGCCCCTGAAATGAAGTGATTGTGTTAAAAGGCTTTAGTTCCTCACATTTTAAGCAATCTTTTTGTTCAACCCACTGAATTAAAGCTGAAAGTCTGCAGTTCAACTGCATCTGAGTTGTTTCTTTAAAATTATTTGTGGTATTGTACAGAACCAAAATTGGAAAAAAGTTGTCTCTGTCCAAATATTTATGGACCTAACTGTATACTCAAGTATATATGGTATATTTTCTAGATGCCTTTAGGCCAATCTTATAATGCATCATTTAACTTTACGTACAGGGGGCTTTGCTGGCACCCATTACAGTGACCATAACACTACACACTCACAGGATGCCCTTGCCTTAATCATTTAGCTCAAAAGACTGACATTATATTGTGACATGAAAAAACTATTGGTACAAAAAACAAAAAAACAAAAAAACAACAACAGCAAATTAGCCTTTAATTGGGCTTAAATATGTCTAAACCCAATCACTAAAATCTTGTATAATAGTGCCTTTCACTGATACAGGATGTATCAGAATATAATGTTTTTTTTAGACTAGACAAGTTTCATGATGTAAAACCCGGTAAAGCCTACGCTTCTTTTTTTCCTTACAGAAAGCCACGCTTATTGCAACTTCACTGCAAATTGTAGACCTGAAACTGGTGGTTTCTTTTGCCTTGGATAGGTAAAAAACTTACATATTCCTCACAAAAAAACCAAACAGTGAAAGCATGATTTACAGTAAAAATTTTGTCTGATTAGAGACAATGTGAATATTAAATATGTTGTTTGTGGATCCAGGGAACACAAGTGCTCTCTATAAGCAGATATTATTCCTATGTATGTATCATCCCCACTCATTACATTTCCCAATCTCATCCAACTGTTTCATTTATTCACAACTGCATAAGGGCTTTGTGTTAATATAAGCAAATCTTGAGCTCTCAATATTAACCTCCCAGCCAGCGCTGTAGTGGGGCGGGCACAGGTGGGAATGCCATGCCCTCACTTTTTTTGTAAGTGGGCACGCTAGCCAACTCTTTATTTACAAAGAATTTTTCAGTGGTCTGCGGGTCTGGTGGGTGCACCCCCCAGAGCCGCTAACCATGTCTCTTGTATGGATCGCAGGCTCAGGGCGGTGGACAGTGTGTCTCTGAACACAACCCGCCCATTCTCCCATGGCAGGCTCAGACCTGCGATGAGAGAGTGCCCAGGTTCTAGTATCATGAAATCACTCTGGGGGAAATGTCTTCCCCTTTTGAGTGACACAGGCAGGGGTATAACGGGGAGGGCCCATACTGTGCCCCCTTTTCTGTTTTTATGACTACACCCCTGCTCCCATCAGATTTGGTTCACTTCTAAAAGATTTGGATTTCCAATGGATTTTAAGCATACTCAAGCTTAAGCATCCAACTCACTCCCGCAATACTCTCCCTTTACTAGACCAATTACCCTCGCTTGTTTTGTGAAATTTACATGGATTTATATACATGGATAGCATCCCATCCTCATGATTTGGGAAACTTGCCACAATCAAGATGGATGTTTTTTTATATGTCTTTCATATGTCTTCTGCACTTTCCCCATTCTGATCCCATTGCAAGATCTACAATGACTCCATCATAAGATTTTAGCCTTCATCTGAGATACTGGGAAGAGCAGAAACCATCGTAAAACACTTCCTAAAAGTATTTACTTACTCCCAAAACCAAAGGAGGGCTAAGGGGTACCCAACCTCCCAATATTTTATAATGCCACACAGAAGCACAATTAGCACAAAGTTCTTTTACAGAACACAAAAAGCAACAAAAATGTTTTTTTTTAAGCCTGAGGAAAGGTTAAAACCTTAGTACTGATTTTTTTTGTCTGGTTTCCATCAGAAGATACCTCTCTCACTTCATCCTTTAGTGGAAATCATTAGACCTGTGCAATCTCATGCCATTTCAGAACCCCTACAAGTATTGGCAATGATGCTTATATTTCATGTCATGTGTCCTGGAGGGCTGGGGTGGTTGGTACTCTGGATTGACCTTATTTTCCTTTTTCGAATCACAAGAAACTCATTTTATTTTCTTTTTTTTTTTTTTATTTAGGTTGCAATTTTCAGAGTTCAGAAGTAAAGTTGGGTATGTTTATGTAAGTATAGAGTTGTGTGTCTATAAACCATGTAATAATATTACACACAAGTACAGAACATTGTTCTAAACCTTTATAAAAACTTGAAGCAATACCAATCTCAAGGATGGATCCCCAGCTTTTAGATGTCAACAAGAACAATTGTTGACGCAACTTCCCTGTCCTGCAGATGTAACAGGAAAGGAGAGAAAATATCTCTAAAGTTAACAAAATCACTTAGAGTTTCATTACAGGAATAGATGGTTCCATTGATACCAAACTACTACATAGCAGCCAGGGAGCTAATATTTTTAAAGGTAATAGCAGCCTCCATAATCTCCTATAACAGAGACCCTTTAACTGTGTACAAAAAAGCTTTAGGTCATTCTAAGCCTATCTTCATTTATCAATTAAATTTTAAAATACATTTTACAATCCAACTAGATTTTTTTTAAATGCAGCCCTAAGATTTGAGTTATGTGCTCTTGATTTAATTTTTTTTAATGTTTTTATAATTAATAGCAGGTTATTGTTTTTTTCAATTGTGCAGGTTTCCGAATTGGAGGAGTCACTGGGACACAGTTTAAAAGAATCTGCACTTCTAGCAATTAACAGTGAGATATTCATATCTGTTTCTTTTTTTTCTATGCATATTTTGCTGTTTTCTCTCTTTCTCTTCTCTCTCTTTCTTTCACACACACTAATATACTACTTATCACACCTAGATGGTTTACGTGGAGGCATTCCTATGCCAACATTGGCTAACATAACTCTGCAGGAATCAACGCTACAAATTATGCCTGTAAGTCTGTTTTTTCTCTAATTATAAATACATTTTTTAGGTCTTTTCAACCCTTACAATAAAGTACTTATATATAAACTTTTAGATAGCATTATATTTTGTGTGGTTGAAAGTGTTAAAAGTGCTTTTCATAAGTATAACATTTGCAGTTTACATTTGCATAGGAATTTCTTCCTTAAGGCTTACCAGAATATAGACACGTGACTTGAGTAATGCACTAATTAAAATGCATATTGCAAAAATGTAATGCACTGCCCTTTATTGTAACACTGTGCAAAGCTTATTAGAATAAAATGTTATATAGTAGTTTTAATGTGCTTTTAGCATGCTGTGAGTCTATATTGTATCACACATGAAAAGAAAAGATGTATAAAGGTACCTTAGACTTTTTTTTTTTTTTTGTCGTTAGTACTAAATTGTCATGCATGTAAACTTATTCATGTAGAATATTACTGCCACTTTTGTCCTATAGGTATAATTTTATCATTCTAACTTGTTGTTTTTACCTGTATACGGCTGTATTTCCCATCTAAATTCTGCATATTTTTCATTTGGATAGAGCATGGAAAATCCTCTGTTAGGTTTTTTTATTGCCAGCTTAATAGCAAAATGCCAAAATCTCTAGTGTAGGTGAGTGTCCTAAAAAGAAATACCAGTCAAGAGATTGGCAATAGAAACAATAACTTCAGGCCCCTGGGCTCCATCTTCATTTTGCTGTCCATAGCCAGGGTAGGGACAACGACAGGACTTTTGGGTGATAGTCCTGGATACCCTGCGTTCAAAATATGATCTTATTTTACAGGGTTAATTAACGTAATTTAACACGGAAGACTCAGAACATCTTGTGGCAAATTCTTATATTGCAGTCTGAGCTGATTTATGTTTTTTTATTTTGCTTTTTTTATTCTTTTAACTTTTATTGTGACCTTGAGGAGATTCATGCCTCTGTGTGTCCTAATTGTTGACAATGAGACCATTGTCTCTGGAACAATAAGTGAGAAATTCAAGATTCAAGCAACAACCTACTAAAAGGAATAATTTAGAAACATTTACTCTTACTAATTCTACATTTGGCATTAGATGCATTTCATGCCCATCAACATGTTCACACAGTACATTTATTTGTATTAGGGTATCTGCTGTACAAACTGTTCCTAGCTAGCACATCCCTGCTCTAGTAGAGCACAGATTTAATAGAACTAAATGTACTCTCATGTAAACTGTACCTGCTTACACTACAATCGGATGATTAATGATCTAGGGTGCATGACTATCACCATTGTCAAACCCAATTCACCAGCTTGTAGATTGTCAGTCAGCACCCCGGCTGCACCTAGTACTGGTTTTGAGATTGGTATGACTGACTGTGTTGCTGAAAACATCCAACCCTTGGCTGCATTGTTGGGGAAGATCTTGAAAAGTGAACATCTGCTATGTTCTAAGGAACATCTACAAATCCCTTTTGTGCCTAAGCAGTACCCCTAGCAGTGCCTTCCTAGTATGAGGGTACCTAGGCACTAATGTGACTCAGGAGTAAGGAAATTTGGAGTAAGATTTGGTGAGGTCACTACTGTTCTGCTCACTCTTCTCCTTGCTGGAGGCTCTAACAAGAGGAAGCAAAGCCCTGCCTCTATCAAAAGGTGCCTCTATATAGAGACACAGAACAAGACATGGTAAGCTAATAATGCAGAAAGATCCACTGTAGGGAGACCACATTTAATACCAAGGTCTAATTATGCTTCCTGCCTGTCTTTTGTCCATGAACATTTGGACAATGTTCATGGTTCCTTTACTTGTTATAGATAATCTTTTAAAGTTAAATTTTTTTTTATCTAAAAAAAATCATAAACCAGAAATAATAATACTAAAAATGTGTATAGTGCAGTTTTCAGATTGCAGCACAAATTACAGTATTGATAATAGTTTACCTGCTTGGTGACAAATCTATTACATTATTGGCAGACTAAGACACTACAATGCCTGACCCAAAAAGACGGTTTAGTCTGTATAAAACTACATAGGCTGTTCCTGGCTTTGAATCGAATGTGATCTCATTGGCTTTATTGCAGTCAGATCACAACTACAGGATGCCAATGTGCTCCAGGGGGTCTAATAGACTTCATATGTCTCATAAAGAAATTGTCATCTCACTGCAATGCTGTCACATAAGGAACTTGTCCAAAACCATGCTGCATAATCCAGAATGGGAAGAATAATTCTATGGCTATTATTTAGAGTTTAACTCTAAAGCATCGAACTTATATTTCCTGTAGGACAAGTTACCTACAATTTTGAGTATAGTAGTTCTTCCCTATTTTCTGGGCACAGGCAGTTTTACCAAGGTCACCATATGTCGACATTGGCGGAAGATTCAACTGTGGTAGAATCCAATAATGCCTGAATTATTATTTCTGGATGATGTAAAGTATGAAGAATTGCATTTTAGTGATGGTCTGATATAAGAGTGAATTTACAGTAATAAATGTGAACTTTTTAAAAGGGATTCCTACTGGCGTCAATGGACATGTACTACATTCCATGGAGAAAATTATTAGACATTCTACCCGAGCATCGGTCTTCAAATTATACCAAGCAGTGAAGATTATTGCATGGTACCTGGATGGCTGCTCAGCAGGTCGCATAATGGTTTGTGGTTTGGATGTGGTGTGTAACCTTGCAGATCATTCTAATAAACTGTAGTTTTATTAGTACTCTTTATTGTCTCTTTCGGGAACAGATGTGACACAGTGGGCCTGACAATGGGCCTGACAATGGGCCTGACAATGGGCCTGACTTATTAAAGCTCTTCAAAGCTGAGAAGGATACACTTTCATCAGTGAAGCTGGGTGATACAGAAAACCTGGAATGGATCTGTTCCAGGATTGAAAACATTTGCTAACAAATAGCTTCACTGATGAAAGTGTATCCTCTCCAACCTTGGGCCAATGGGTGCCACATCCAGTTTCAATCTATACCATCTATAAACACCAACATGGACCTTTAAGGTACCTTTTCATTATTTACAAAAATCTAACCAAAATCATTTATTTTACAATTTTATTTAAAATATAGTTATTCGGATTATAAAACGTGAATTATCTTGTAGAAACATGCATATGATATATGTCCAGTCCTAAAATTGATGATGTTTGCAGGTTCTGGTTCGTCAGGAACTGTAGGACTGGTATTAATAATCAACTACAACAATATACCAACAATAGCATTTACATTATATTTATATGACATCTCGCCCCTGAGTTTTTCTCATAATCAAAGTTATTAGATATCCACACTTACATTATATATCTCTACCAATTAAAAACATGTCAAACCTTTGCTGTCATATATTCTAGTGTTTAAGACTCTCACAATGGGGTAACAACAATGATGGTGTCCAGGATCTTGCCTAGGGTTTTATATATCATGGCATGATTTAACATTTTTCAGCAGCTCTCTCATAACAACTCAACATCTGTTAATTATGTATCCTAGAATATCATTTATTTCTTTATATATCACATTGTTGCAACTCCAAGATTCTACCAGCAGAATATATAAAATGCAGATATAATGTGGTTGCAAAGATGATGCAGAAGATTTCAGCAGACCTGAAATACAACAAAGCATGATTAAAAGAAGAAAACAATTATTTTAACTATCAATATCGGAAAGAAAGAAAGCATTTTTTATGGCAAACTCATGCTGTTAAAAAACTACTTTATTTAAACAATATAGAAAAAAATAAAACATATATTTGATACAAAATGATTGTTGTGTTCACACAGGAAGCTGTCAGTATTGTAAACAATATAAGCATTGGGCTTCTTACATACAGGTACTAAAACCCAATTAAAATAGACCGTTCACTCTTGATCAAAGATTTATTGAAAAGTTAGTCTCATGCCTGACTCGTTTCGCACTGTGGCTTCCTCAGGGGATATTGAGACCTAAATTAACTGTATCATAATATACATAATAGGTATACATTAATTCACGTGTTACAAATAAACTTATCATTAGCACATAGAATACTATATGTATGTTATTAATATGTATATTTTGTACTAATGATATGTTCATTTGTAACACATGAATTAATGTATACCTATTATGTATATTATGATACAGGTAATTTAGGTCTCAATATCCCCTGAGGAAGCCACAGTGCGAAACGCATTGGGATTGAAGCTCTAACTTTTTATTGAATTTTTGATCAAGATTGAAAGGTCTGTTTTTATTGGGTTTCAGTAACTGTATGTATGTAATACTTATATTGTTTACAATACTGACGGCTTCCTTTGTGAATACAACCGTCATTTTGTATTAAATATGAGTTTTATTTCTTTATATTAAAGTATTTAATGTTTTTTAACAGCATGAGTTTGCCATAAAAAGCCTCTTTCTTTATTTACGATATTGATAACCTAATTGGCTTGGCAACTACTACAATAGAAATTTCAGTATTTTTCTTTGGGATATACTTTTTCACTACTAAGTATTTTATTTAAATAAAAGGAAATTGTTTGATACATATCCCACTGACAAAGGAAATATCATGCAGTTAGGGTGTCCTCCAGGGTGAACTCCAGACAGACGAATAAACATACCATTTAAATACATATATAATTTTATTTTTTTTGACAAATATATTTATTTGATCCTGAGAATGTAAGTATTGATTAACAAAAGAATAAAGATTTATATTATATAAATATAAATATATATATATATTGACGTCTTCATTTTTAGGGCTGTTGTACCTGTTTCTGTAAATGGGTAAGGGGTAATACTTTTTCCTCAGGGTGACAGATATCTTGGGACCCCTAATTAAAGGAGGGTCTTACGTTCCAAATAATCGCCCAATCTGCAGACCCCTACAACACAGGGGTTACATTGGGGAACTGGGTCATCTCCCCTGCTGATGGTTCTTGCAACAATTGGGGTCAGGTGGGGGCTACACATATTTGGCTCCTTCTGTTTTTAGCAAGCTAGAATCCAGAAATGCTTTTATGGACAGGAGGGAGGAGGGGAATTCATGTATGCTGCCCTATTCGCTATCCAAAAAAGTTTTCAGGCCTAATAAAGGGTCTTGTTTAAATACTTTGGATGAACACTTTGGTTTCATGCAGAGGGATTAGCTACTGTACACGAGGGAACTAGTGGAAGTCGTAATTCTGTCATTTCCAAGTTCTGAGTTTCATCTTAGAAGCTGCAAATTCTGAGCTGAAACTGAAAACTCACCATACAATTTTTTTAGAAAAAAAACATGAACAGAAAACTGTTAAACCGATTCTGGAATTCTGGACAGCCACAGAGGTTCTGTTACTAATCCCACATTCAGAATTGATGACCAGTCATGTCAAGCAATCCCAGCATAAGGCTAATGTTGATGATGTAGGTTTTCCACCTATTTTACCATAAAGGACCGATGTGCTAATGATTTCTAACTATTAACAATTGCTTATTAGGTTTATAGCTAATATTGGTGTGGTAAAGAAAAAACAGCAATAAAGATTGTTTTTATCTTTCCCACTGGTGCGAGTATTCTTACTTTCTGTTCTGAGACACACAGAAATTCCATTTCATTATTTTCAATAAGAAAATTCAAGAGTATTTCCATAATTTTCCATTTTCAATAAAACAAAGATACATGACAAAAACATAAAGGGAAAAAAGTAAAAAGAAATATGACAGGCATTTGTTGACAATCAGGAGCCGCAGCTCTAACAGAAAAACATAGAGTACAAAACATATTTAAACTAAATGTTCACAGAAATTCCATTTTTTTACAAGAATTGTATGAATATGTCATCCAAAACTGAGGAGTTTGTGACAGGTCAAAGTGATGATAACTGACACCAAGACAGGAATTGAATCTTGCATGTTTGGATTGCCATTCTCTATCTCTCCAAACTTAAAAAAAGCAAACAAAAAAAAAACCAAAAAAGTATTTTATATACTTCAAGCAACCAAAATTGGTAATAAAATATGCAATGTATATATATCGATATTGATATATCGATATGTGATATATACTCCTTGATCAGTAAATGCAAAAAAAGTGTCTTTGCTTGCTTAAACTGGTGAGCCAATTTCAAGAAAAAGGGACAAATATGTTAATGTGTGTTCTTGTGAGGTTTTTGCTTCCAGGATGAGACAAGTGTTCATTATCAATGCAGATTTTTTTTCATAAAAAGTTATTATCTTTTTATGCAACTTCCTGCAGGATCAATATTCATGTCAATAACCAGAACCCACAATCAAATGTCCCTGTTTATATGCCTCTAAAAGCCTCTAATATGCCTCTTTGATGGACATCAGCTGATTGTCGCTGGAAATGATCTTTTTAATCGTTTCTAGTGACAGATGAACCAGTGTGTGCTAGACATATAACCCTCTGTGCTCTCCTCCATAGCAGTCATTCCCAATCAGTCATTCATCAACCCACAGTGGCAGATTGATAGACAACGTAAGGGGATGGCTTGACTTATCAGAATTACGAGCGTAATCATATGCTTCAAGTCACTATTAGTCTTTGTAAATCTATATATTATTTGTAAATCCACGCCAACTAAGATCATTTTGGGAGGAACCCAATTATGTACCAGTATGTTTTTCGGATGAAGAACAGAGGAGTTCTTTTAGGATCCAGAAAAGGAGTCTCAGAGGTGACAACAGAAAGAAGGGACCATTGGAGACGTGCAGTGCTGAATTACCAATCTTCCACACCAAGAAATACAAAGCAGTATTGAGTATACCTTCATTTATAGGGTAGGAAAAAAAATATAAAAAGGGTAAATGGGTTGGGTATAGAGGTTAGAATTTATCCTAGAGATGGGTCTGGGAACTGTGATATTAAAAAAGTTTAACCTTTATTTAAAGGAGATATTGCTGATTCATCTTTTTTCTTTACCAAATGTTATAGAATACTATTAAGTATTTGTGGCATGCTAGCACTGCAGCTATTTATGAGTCTTGTAATTACCGATCAATTGCTTGTCAGTCTGGTATAAGATGTATTTCAGGAATGTATAATGATATTCTATACTAATGGATTGGGTAATAGATTCTTTTGTTCGTTAATTGTACAGTGTTCAACCCTGTCTGGAAAAACTAATCGTCTCCCAATGTAATGGTCACTTACACACATAGCTTTGATTTGATGAATTATAAGTATTTTAATGAGATGGTTATGACACCAGTGGCATTGAACCAAAGATCTAACAGGGCAGAAGGAGCACACAGACCTGAAAGACATTCAGCAGCCTCATGGTGTTGAATCATGAATATGCAACAGGTAGTTACATCTTTCAACTGATTCACAAAAAATTAATTGTTTAAAAGAAAATGTATTGTATTGTACTAAGGCATGATGCCAAATTTACTAAAAATAAATTTACATATACAAAAAATCGTGACTTAACCCCCCTAGAATTCTTATTCTGTATGTATATAGTGTTACATTTTTTTGCATAGAAATTTATTTTACAGTGTAGACTTATAATTCTTAGGCATAACTCACCAAAATATGTCTAATATTTGATAAATTTATTATTAATCTTTAAATAAAAATAGTAAAACGTAATATAACTGTACAGTAGCATGTATTATATATATAATATATTTATATATATTTAATATGAATAACTTTGTATTTGATTCAATACAGTTATTTTGTATTGAATCCAATACAAAAATTATTTAAACTTCCGGCCACGATTCCCGCATGAACCAACGTCACTGGGGAAACCCCAGAGAACGTCTCTGCAGTCGCCAGGAGAGGATCGAAGAAGGAAGATGCCGCCGGAAGACCTGCATGGACGAGAAGGATGCCGGGGGATGCCAAAGAAACAAGGTAAGTGGGTTTTCTATCGTTTTTTAACGACCCCGAGTGTGACTGGGGTATACCGCTTTTTGCATAGAAAATCCACCCCGTGTCACAATCGGGATTACCGCTTGGGGGGTTAATTTATTTTTATAAAATATTACTGTATAAACTTGAATATAAACTAATCCGAATATAACAGGAAAACTACTTGAGTATAAACCTAGAGCACAAAATACAGCCATCACTGCTAACGTTCACAACAGTAATAATTAGAAATGCCAATAAAATTAATGTCAATGAATACATTCACAACTTTAAGTTTATGTCTTTCTGAGTTGGTCATGATGGGTTATTTGCTTTTAAAAGATATTTTGTGCATTATTTTTGGCTACCTGGAGATGAGGTGCTTTGTCCCCATGTAAATTATGTAACAAACTCTAATAATGTCTAAGATGGCAAAAGTTTGTTACATATGAGGACACAGCACCATCTAGTAATATAACTCGACTATGAACCAAGATTCTTTTTCTAGTGCCATTTTAAGATAAAAAAAAATTGGTTTATGCTCAAATATTTATATATATATATATATATATATATATACTTGTATATATTTGTTTTTATATATATATATATATATATATGCCCATAGAAAAAAAGACAAAAAAGGCTGAGGTTTCAAGTGGCAAGTGTCAACATTGTATTTGGTATACAACTCGTATACTATAAATTGCGAGAAAGTATAATACAATAATTGTGCATAAAACAAATATAATACAAAGTAAAATACAAACAAAGAAAAATGAGGATTAGGCTGTTTTATGTGAAATAACACAAATACATGCCTTTATTATTAGACAGAGCCTAACCAGATGGTACAAGGTAAGAATAATCAATGTCTCATACCCATGCGTTTCCCAGGTTGGCTTCATCAGGGGACAGGAGTTGGTATTGCAGTACCGACTACTTAAAAAATACCTATAAAATTACATTAAACATAATGTAAAAACAGACTGGTGAACATGCCAATAGGACACTCCAATCTGCAAGGACCATAAGTTTTGTCCACAAGTCTGACCTAGTTATCACCGTGACAAGTCCTAAAGATATTGGATACTGAGATATCTGAGATATCTTATCCTAGTACTGAATACTTGTGTTACAACTAACATTACTCTCTTGTAAAAGTTGATTGATGAGTATTCAATTGGTGGCACTCTTATCAATATTCTAATCAGAAAACATGGGACCTGGACAGTGGATGTAAATGGTTATGAATTCCTTAACAAAGTAAGAAAAGCCAGGGGAATGGGTTTTTTATACTTTTTTATATGAAGAGATCTTATCAATGTAACCTTTATTAGAAACATGCAGCAGGTTTTTATAAGCTCTTATTAACTAACTCAACCCCACTCTTTGCTGTGATCTTTGGGAATCTTTGAAAAAAGATAACATTAAAAATACCCAAAATGTTGAGATATGGCTTTTCTGCTTGTTTAAAATATAAAAAAATTAATCTTCACACAGGTACACCATGAACTTTATAGAATATTCTTGAGTATGTGTGGCATCCAAGCACAGCTAATTAAGAGTCTTGTAAATAGTTAAGAATTGCTCGGCAGTCTGGTATAAGTAGTAAGGAAGGAATGCATAATGATATCCTCTCCTATTGAATTGGGTAATGAATTCTTTAATTCTTATCTCACTAATTATGCAGCATGCTGAGGTTCCTGGAAAAAACAATTGTTTCCCAAATACTATGGCCATTCATTTACATAGCTTTGATTTGAAGTTTTAAGCGTTTTACTGAGCAGCATAGTTGGCTCAGTGTGTAGCACACTGGCCTTTTCAGAGCTAATAATATTATTACACAGTATTTATATAGCACCATCATATTACGCAGCCCTGTACAAAGTCCATAGTCATGTTGCTAGCTGTCCCTCAAAGGACAATTTAATGTCCCCACCTCAGTCATATGTTTTTATTACAGTCTAAGGTCAATTTTGGGAGGTAGCCATTAACCTAACTGCATGTGTTTTGGATGTGGGAGGAAACCGGCGTACCCGGAGGAAATCCATGCAGACATGGGGAGAACCTGCAAATTCTAGCGCGAGGTTGCATGTTTGAATCTCAGCCATGATATTATCTGCAAGTAGGTTGTATATTCTCCCCATGTTTGCATGGTTTTCCAGTGGAGACTCTGGTTTCATACCCCATACCAAAAACATGCAGCTAGGGTAATCGGCTTCCTCTAAAAAAGTGTCCTTAGGCTGTGTTAATCACAAATGACTATGGTAGGGACATTAAAATGTGAGCCCCTATGATGAACAGTTAGTAATCTGACAATGTACTTTGTAAAGAGCTGTGTAATATGTTGGCGCTATACTTCAGGTCTGTGTAAACCCTAAATGTATATTTTAAATATTTTTAGCGCAATGCCACAATAATTTTGGTTTTGTACTTACTGGTTGAAAGACAGCTCAACGGGCAATGGAAGGAGCTCATACTGCAGGCTAACAGTGCAGCTGCTAACTGCGAACCAATGTTTTCAGACTGCAACCATTAGTTCTTTCACCGATTCATAAAATAAGGGGAAATATATTTTCCAGATGTATCAAGCAATTAAAAAAATGAACAGTCATATAGGTATATATGTGATAACCTTCTAGATATCTGCAAGAGGTTCTCCTTGTGCTTGAGTGGATTTCTTCTGGGGACTTCAGTTACCACCCACACCCCAAAATCATGCACTTAGGTTGATTGGCTTCCACCCAATAGACTATATTAATGACATTTGAGTATGGTAGGGACATTGGATTGTCAGCCCCTTTGTGGCACAGTTGGTGACATGATTATGGACTTTGTAAGGAGCTGGGTGATATGTCGGCGCTATAAAAAGTTAATATTAATTAATAAAAATAATAACATCTGCCCAAACAAAATATGCTATACTCAAACAGTGTTACTATCTATATCAATATATCATACAAAAGAAGCTTTTTTTTCTTTTTTTTTTTTTTGTTGCATGATCTGTGGATTATATGACTTGTTTAATAACAACATACACTAATGGCAAACTTGTGATGTGTAGATTTATTACAAATAAGGCAGCAGATAAATCAGGATCCCATAAAAGACGAGTTAGGCAGCAACAAACTTGACCACACTATATCATTATGTATAAATGGCTTTTGAAAATACAGGAACAATGATGATATAGGAAATCATTACCAGGTTGATTTATGAGGGTGCAAATGGGGGAACACCAATCAGCAAGAAGCATACGTTTTAGATTAGAATGCTAAAAAGATTTTAAAAGAAGTCCTTAAAATTAATAGGCTAACAATATTATTAGAGAGTTTAGTATAGAAGTTTATATACAGATGGGGAGTGGATGTGATTAGAAATATTTAATACATTATTTTTTTGGATATTTTAAATTGTTGTTTGATTTATTTAGCTTTGTAGTACAACTTATTTCTAAAAAATGCTCATTTGTATATTACACAGTCATTGTACTTTGGGTCTGATCTATTAAAGCTCTCCAAGACAGGAAAATATAGAGTATTGGCAAATGTTTTCAATCCTGCACCAGATCCTTTCTAGGTTTGCTGAATCACCCAAGTTCTCCCATATTAAGCTAACGTCTACATTCTTGGAAAGCTTAATAAATGAGATTTTTTTTGTTGTTTTTTTTATACCATTTTGCTTAGAATGAATGGAGGAATGAATTAACTTTTTGCCAAATATAACTCCTTTCTGTCCTAATTAAAAAATGACTTCAGTATGAAGATATGTCAAAATAATTGCTCTATAGCAAAGTTTGCTCTTGCCCATGTGGGGTATACCGGTATAATTTGGGATGAGCGAGAATGCCTCTGACATTCTTGCGAAAATTTCCATTGGGTCCGTGAAATTTCGGCGAACCAATTTCGCAGACCCATCAGAAGATCAAGGAAATCATTAAAGGAGGAGTACCGTGGCTGCAATGCAGCTGTGGGATTCATCCTGTGTGGGATCCCCGGGCACTAGAAGTTAAATGAGGTCAAGCCCTCATTTAACCTCTAGTGCCCGGGGATTGCGCACAGGAGGATTCTTACGGGTGCATTCATTCATGATGAGCACAGCCACGGGACTTCGGTGTTCTTGAATAGAGAATCTCTATCTGAAAACACATACTATAGGGCTGCAAGAGCAATCAGGTCCCCAAAAATTTGATCTTGAATTTTAAAATTTTGCTCGCTCATCCCTAGGTATAATAACTGAGGAGGTTAAGGTGAAAGCAGATGAGTCACGCCAATGTTTTAGGAACAAGCTTTACTCATTTAAAATATTCCCCACCTTTTCTGTCCCAAAATGCTAAACAAAATTCTACATGAATTAAATTACAGCCACCGAACAATGATGTTGCATAATAAATATAATGTTGTCTAGACCAGCCCTATGTCAAGAGTTTGTGTTTGGTCTGATTCATTCCTGCATAACACCCCCACCTCCAAACCCTGAGCTATTTTACAAGGCTGGGTCGCAAGCATTGACATTGGCACCAGCGCGTTAAGGGTGTGTTCAGCGTGTTAGGTCTCCAGTTACTCATTCATTATAAGAAACACAGAATAATAAAATCAGCGCTCAGCCAAGAGTCCCCTGACTGAATTCTGACTCTGCATTTTTAACAAGCTGTTTCATCTTTAGCTGTTCCAGCACATGATGTATTAATGCCCTACACCCAAACAACTTACGTGAAGAAACATATAGCCTTGTTAATTTTTAGTCTGACTCTGAAGACATTCAGCTGATTCAGATGGGTGTCTTCTGTTGTGTGAGATCCCATAACTTTCAATTTTATCTATTAAATGTCAAATTAATTGCAGTTACAGTCATATTACAAAGTTAATTACACAAATATCCACGGTAATGTTGTATTAATGAATTTGCCATGGAAAACTATTTGGTAAATGGATAATGAAAAAAATAGGCAGATATCCATAGCAAATTTGTATGGTCGGATATGTGGTGTGGAATAGAGACCTTGGATCTCTATGACTGTTATAAATACAATGATGTGGACTCAATGGGCTCTATTTATAAACTACTTATAAAACAGGGAATCTGCAATTCCCTCAAACATTTCCTTGTGGGAAACTTTCAGATTCATGTGTTTTAATGGCAGTATTTGATTCTCATGAGGTAATGTCTGAGGGAATGTCAGATTCCCTGTTTAATTAATAAATCCCAATGATATTATTATTATTATCAATGAACAGAATTAATTTACCACCAACATATTACACAGCACTGTACATTAAATAGGGATAGCAAATAACAGACAGATACAGACAGTGACACATGAGGAGAGCTTACAATATAGGAGGGGTTTTAAATGCTCTTTTAATTGAGCAGAAAGTAGGAGAAAACTGAATAGGACGAGGAAGACCATTCCAGAGAGTCGGGCAGCCCTAGGAAAAGTCTTGGAGCTGTGCGTGTGATGAGGTTATGAGTGAGGAAGTCATTAGTAAGTCATTGGAGGAGCAGAGAGAGCGGCTGGGGGAGCATATTTTTTACTAGGTCAGAAATGTAAGTGGGACAATAACTGTGAAGGGATTTGAAGGCAAAGCACAGGAGCTTAAATTTGATTCTAAGGTGAAATGGAACCCAATGAAGGTAACTACAAAGAAATGCAGCAGAAGATGAGCGGTGCGAAGGATGGATGAGTCTGGCTGCAGCATTCATGATAGATTGTAGAGGGGAGAGTCGGGTTAGTGGAATACCAGGGAGGAGGAGGTTACAGTAGTCCAGATGAGAGATGATAAGAGCATGTACAAGGAGTTTGGTGGTCTCAGGGGACAGATAGGGGCGGATTTTGGAGATGTTGCGTAGATGAAAGTGACAGGACCTGGAAATGTTCTGAATATGGGGGGTAAATAAGAGGGCAGAATCAAAGGTGATGACAAGACAACGTGCCTGAGGGGAGGGATGAATAACAGTGTTGTTAACAGTTAGATATATGTCAGGGGGGGATTTGGAATTTGAGGAGGGGAAGATGAGGAGTTCTGTTTTATCCAGGTTGGGTCTTCCTCGTCCTATTCAGTAGCAAAAGTAACATTTTGTGCGCTGAACTCCAGACAGATAAAAAAGACAAAAAAATACTGCGGGTCTGTATTCCTAAATGAAATAAATTTATTTTGTCATGCAATCAGTGAAAGTTCCTGGATTTGGTATCAGCCTTTTACAATCTGCTGTTCACAAAGTTCAGATGACAGGGAGAAGCAGCGCAAACATCCAATGCTGCAGTGCTAATGTACTAACAAGGAACATATTGGAGGAGATCCCAGAGTGAAACATAGAAATTCATATATTAGTCTGCTGCTTCTACTTTCCCTGTGCAGTCACAAGCTGGTTCGGTGTGGGGGCAGTTCTGAAAGTACAACGTAACTGTACTTAACTAAAAAAGTGTGAATATAGAATATAGTTTTAAAATAGCATTCTGGTATTTAACTTTGCACTATCCATCCCCTTTCCAGTCTACCTAAACCAAGTGGTGACCTTCTGGAGTCAGGCTACCCGAGCCATTTCACTTTTGTCCCAGACTTGAATAAAACATTACTCCTGCTGGTGTACACCATTTTTATGTCTATGGGGCCATAGTGAGCAGACATAAGTGGCATAGGACTAGAATTTCACCTTCTGGGCTTCAGACAACAAACAATGCCCTCACCATAAAGAATAAGGGGCCTTGGGGGGATTGACGGGGGGGGGTACAACATCCAATGCAGGATTTGTAGCGAGCAATGAGGTGAACAAAAAGGTTTTTGTTGAAACTTGAACCTTTTCCTTTAATATTTTACTCTGAAAAAATAAATAAGGTGATCTGCTATGGATGACTTGGCTTTTAAAAGTTAACCCCTCTTCCCGTCCATTGTAATAATCCCAATCCCTACAAACCTTTTTTATCAGTTATCAGTCAGCCACAGTTTTGAGGTTCCACAGAATCATGAAGGAGAATGGCTGCTCTAGACTGACATCCACACATCAAGGCATTTTGATTTCTTTAAAGTAGGGAAAATAACATTAAAAATATTATCATTATTATTGAAAATTGAAATTATTTAGTTACTAAATCACTTTTTGTTTTACCTTTATTTCATGTATTTATTTTGCCATAAATTAAATAAATTGGTAAGATTTTTTTTATATACATATAAATTTATATAGTAAGTACAAAACAAAAGTTTATACCAGTAGGAATGTATGTATTTACATAAAAATATCTTGATTAAAATTATAGTATTTTATCATATTTGCATATATTTCAGTCTGCTCAAACTTGGACTTCAAATTATAATTACAAATGTCATTGTTGTGAAAAACAGTTGTGAAATAATTGCTTCTTGTTTGGCAGGACACAAAGTCTGCATCTTTTTTGTCTGTTGTCATTGTAGGTGTAGTATGTCTCTGAAAGTTATGAGAAAATTTACCACTGTGATCTAGACATTGATCCTTAGCTTAACGAGTCATCATCATGGTAACCCACCAAGCAATATTTGTCTTTCAGCTTTTTTTGGAGTGATGGAATGCTGCCCAACCCTTTGCAATAACTTGCAGAATGAAGGCTTCAGTTAACTCATGTTAACATGGCCTGGAAAATCTATAACAAACAATTCCCTGCAATGTCACTTAAAAATGCCTTTACTGACAAAACCTCTATGTACCTATGTCTTAGAGCAGAGTTTCCCAACCAAGGTTCCTCCAGAGGTTGCTAAGGTTTCCTTGAGCAGTTAATAATTTGTGCCTCTCAGGTCAATTTAACCAAAATCAATTATGTATTTGGCTATCTGTTTTCCTCATCTGATTGTCTATGGTACATCTCCCATTGTAGATGAATTTATTGCATCATCTTTAATCCCCCCATAAATTGTGCACATTGATTTTTATTGCCCTGCCAACCAGCCCCTACAGGTTCAACTGATATCCCTGAATTTCCTTGTCACTCCCATCAGTCCATCCATATTCAAGGCCCATGACTGACTCATCAATCCTGGACCCCAACAAGCTTTGAAGCCTCACTACCCCACATATTACAGGACCTTCTCCCATGGATTTCAGTTTGCCTTTTTTTTGTAATATGATATGGCTCACAAATATCTGTTAAAATGTATTATTCACCCTGCGCTCTCTTTTCTGGCACTATTCCCTTCCCAGTCTGATAACTCATTGTCTCTCTGCTCCTTCACTCTCCCGATTTCTCTGTTTTTCTGTTTTCTGTTTTTCTGTCTGTGCTCCTGCACCTTTTTTCTGTACTGCTACTTTCTGGTGACATCTCATCCAAGCCTGGTCCCCCACACAGCCTCTCTCTTCCATACACTCTCAGTAAGACATTCCCTTCCCCTAACCTCATCCCCAATCACCCTACCCAAAAATCCTTACCCCCTCCCTCTGGCAGTCTATGGAATGCCAGATCTGTTGGCAATAAATTAACCTCCATACACAACCTTCTCCTTTCTAAATCTCAGATTTTCCTGGCTCACACTGAATCTTGGATTTCCTCCCCGGACTCTGCTTCTGCTGCTGCTCTCTCCTATGGAGACCTGCACTTTACACATACCCCAAGACCTGGCAACAAAGTGGGGGGTTGTGTGGGGCTCATTCTCTCCCCTAACTATAAATACAGAGTCCTCCCTATCCCACCCTCTCTCATTTTTACCTCTTTGGAAGTCTACTCTGTCCGTCATTTCAGCCCCTTACCCCTCATTGTAGCTGTTGTCTAGCACCTTCCTGGCCCAGTATCACAATTTTTGGATAACTTTGCCTCTTGGCTACCACACATTCTTTCCCATGACCTGCCGACCCTCAGTGACTTTATTGTTGCAGCGGATAAGCTCAACCATCCTTCCTCAGCCAAACCTCCTCATTTCGACTCACACAGAACATCAATGGCACCTGGTATTTTCAAAACTCTGCAACCTCACCCACCTTGACAACTCCCAATTTCCCATTTGTGATCACAACCTTATCACCTTCAACCTATCGAACTCTTGCCCTCGCTTTGCCACACCCCAAACCTTGTCAATGGCAGAGAGATATCCGTAACCTTGACCACAACCTATTTGCAAACTGCCTTGCATCCCTAACCCCTGCCCTCTCCAAAATCACCTCCCCAGATGAAATTTCCACCATGTAAAACCACTCTCTTTCCTTGGCTCTGGATAAAGTTGCCCCCGCCACCTTCCATTACCCCAGCCCTGCCAACCCTTGACTCTGTCACAACAATCCCACTAAACAGCTACAAAAGACTGTTCATGCAGCTGAGCGCAAGTGAAGAAAATCTGGCCTCAGCGCTGACTTCATGGACTACAAAGACTTACATTTCTGACCTGGTAAAAAAAATACTTCCCAGCCGCTCTCTCCTCTCCTTCGATGACCTACTAATGACTCACTCATAACCTCATGACACACAAGGCTACAAGACTTTTCTAGAGCTGCCCCAATTCTCTGGAGTGTCTTCCCTGTCCTATTTGATTTGCTCCTACTTTTTGCTCATTTAAAAGAACACTCAAAACCCATTTTGTTCCAACTTGCCTACCCATCTTCTGTCTTTTGAACCCATCACTACTTCCCACCACTTCATATCTCCCCTCCTATTTTGTGTTAATTCTCTCACCTACTAGATTGTAAGCTCTTTGGGGTAGGATCCGCTCCTCCTGTCTCACTGTCTATATTAGTCTGTCATTTGCAACCCCTATTTAATGTACAGCACTGCGTAATATGTTGGCATTATATAAATCCTGTTTACTACTACTAATAATATTAATAATAATATTTGTATGGGTAACATCCATGTCTTCCCACTGACCACTACAGTAATGTACTGTGAGATGTGGATATGTTAATTTTAGAAAGGGTTCCCACAAATTTATTTCAAGGGGTTTCCCCCATATTTTAAAGGTACGAGGAACATTGACTAAAGCTGGAAACAAACTGTCTAATACCTATACATATATACCTTTTTATTTATTTACCTTTATAATAATAAATGTTTTTACATGCTGTATTCACAGGGGTTGTAATTTAATTGAAAAATGCAAAATAAAGACACATCCTTCTCCTAAAATTCCTCACCAAAGCTTGGGGAACACCACCAAAAGGAAAATTGCACTGTTTAAATCACCTCCGGAGTACATACATTAATCCTTCAGTTTATGCCTAATTGTGCCGATCATGTGATGGTGTTGCATTGATTATGGGATCTCCGCTAGGGTTCAAAAAAATTGCGCATGCAAAACTGCTCATTGGTTAGCATTGGTTGAATATCTAACTCATAGCTGCTTTGACAGTGACCATATGATTGACAATGAAGAAACAAGCAGTCCAATGATAATGAAGAAAGGTCAGTATTCCAGATGTCTCTGTAGCATGCTCGTTATACTGAAAAAGGCAGGTACTGGCGCAGTTACAAGTAAGTAATAAGATCTAAGTTTATGGGTGAGAAATTTGGGGATGTGTAAGTATATAGCTTACTAAACTTTTCCATTTTTAATTAAATGACCTGTCTCTTTTTCTGCATTCATTAGTTTGTCAAAAGTAAGATAGGGGAGGGGCTGCAATGAATATAAGCTTAATTAATTGATGGTAAAAACATTTCTTTAAGTATTATTTTCATTTTTACTTGGCTCAAGGGATGACTTTAAATAGACTGAACAAAACAGTGACCCAGAATCAGGGTGAATACGAATGATTTAGCACCGGGTTCCCAACAAAAATGAGATGAGCCCCAGGGAAAGAGATGGCTTGCTTCTGTCCACACTCTGGTCCTGTGGCCCCTGCCCAAATGGTTGGGGGTCCAGATATCCCAGGTGAACCTGGGCTCCACAACATTGTTGTAAAAAATTTTAGCAGAAGGATAATTGGCTCTCCTGAACCAAGTGATATCAGTCAACAAAGAAAAAATAATAGGGTCCTGTGGCCCCTACCCAAATGGTTGGGGGTCCAGATATCCCAGGTGAACCTGGGCTCCACGACATTGTTGTAAAAAATTTTAGCAGAAGGATAATTGGCTCTCAGGAACCAAGTGATATCAGTCAACAAAGAAAAAATAATAGACTGCTACCACCTTATATACAGTAGAGCTGATTTTTTCATAGAGGGCAAAAACTTTAGGAAAACATGACCTGGAGAGTGAAATTACTTTTTTGGAATTCAACTGTTGAATGTCCAGGTGAGGGGTGCAGAAAAAAAGAAACAAATCTCAAGTCAGGACTAAAAATAATTATACAGTGTTACAGGGGGGATTCATTTGAGATCCAATGATTTATCTAATTTTTGTCATTATTCCTAAAGTTACAATTTGTTGTGCTTTTTTATCTGTCCACCATGATTCAGAACATTTAAATCCTAAATATTTTTTTTTTCAATTATAACAGGTTCAAAAAGGGACAGAAGAAACCTACATCAGCACTGTACTTGGATAGCATTAGCAATTAACTCCCTGTCTTGTGTAAAAAAAATCCTATGAGTCTAAGGGAAGCATGAATCATTTTATACACAATGGGGAGAAGTGGCACTAGTGTAATTATTCTAATATAAAAGACAGCAGACAAACAGCTACCGTAGGACTCAAAGCCTTACATCCTAGTAAACTCACCCTATTTCCAAGGACAATGATCTCTGTGGGTTGTTGATGACGCAGGAAACTAGGGGCTTGGTTAGGTTTTGTTGCTTTGGCTGTACCTGTCACACAAAGGATTACTCTGCTATGAATGGATTAAACACATGTAAAATATTACGCAAGAGAATTTAAATCTTGGAGTGGGGATATATTCGCATTCACTGTTGTGTATAATCATTGTATTTCACCTTTGAAGTAGTTAACCCAAATTTTTGGGAGACACAAAAAAATGATGAGGAACAATCATGGTGCAGTAATGTGTTCCTTCACTATAACTCCGAAAAAGATCACACATCTTCAGCTGTAGGTCTTCAGGAGAATCCAAAGCTAGTCATGAATGAAGAGATTCTGCAAATTGTCATTGTATTAAGTCCATGCCTGTTAGAAAAAATATTGAAGAAAAAATGCAAGATTGTGTAAGAAAGGGAAAAGGAAGAAGATGATGAATGGATGACACTTGGTAAATGACAAGTACCCATAACATAAAGCAAAACAATGACCTGGCAAATTGACAAAAACAAATGCAAAGTGACTCTCAAGGTTCCAGGGTTGTGCCAAAAACCACAAGCAACCATAGTAGTTGTAATAGTAAATACATGAATTTATATACATGATAATATAAATGAATTTATAACATACTCTAAAATACATATCTTTTTATTATGTTCACCTGGAGCTTTGGACCCCGCATAGTCAAATATTTCTTAGAAGTATGAAAGGCTGTTCTATATTCATTGAACTGAAAACTAGGGGTTTCCACAGTTAAAATCTAAGCCTGATTTAAGAGAAGTGAGATGAGCCATAAATGTTAGCCCCCCAGTACATCAAAAACCAACTGGCTTTTAGCAAATATATTAAATAAATGGAGAGGTATTTATCACTTTTCACAACCTTGTTTTAGGTTTGACTGCCTTCAGAGTGTAAGATATCAACACTTCAGGCTCAAATCATAGAGCTTTACTCAAAAAGGATATTCAGATATTTGAATAAATTAATAATCTCAATTTAGAATTTATCCTAGTGTTATAGCTTTGTGAATAAACCTTAATAGCTTGAAGAGCACTGGCCATGCTTTGTTGAAGCTGGCAGACAAAAAAAGCCCTCTAAAAAAATGATTATTACTTCTATAATACAGCCAAAGTTAATGTGAAAATTCCTACTCCATGGGCAGAGCCATGAACAACTGACTTTCACTTCACCGCATACAACATTTCCAATCCCAATTTCTTTTGACAAAGCTTATGGTCCTGAAGAACACCTTCTTGGGGTGTTGGAACACCTATCACAGGTTCCTTGGTACAACAAAAGTTGTATATATTTTACCTCCGCCTCCAATCATTTTTCAACATGCCTTGAGAATCTGAATGTAATTTGGGAAGGTAGAAAGAGTAAATGTTACAATGGCACAGCTCCAAGAACAATCCTACTTTCCTCCAACTGAACCTGTTAGATTCTATATAGGAAAAATGTAAAATGCACAAACAACAACATAAAATAAATTAAGTGAACTTACTAGTAAGAAAACCAGGGGCCTCCTGATGTGAATAATTTTTGCTCATTGCTTCATTGTTTCCTAATTTCCAATTTTCAATTATTGAGACATTATAATTCCAAAACGTTACAGATTATATAAACCGGTTAACCACCCTTTTAAGAAATGGTAAAAATGTGATGATAGGTGCACTTTAGGTTTGAATTTAGGATACATATTTACTTCCTAATATCCCACTAACCCTAAAATTGCCAAAATCTTTTGTTGGAAGTACAGATGATGTATGTTTAAGCAGAGGGTTGGGATGTAAGATTTCGTGCATTGTTATGTTGCACTTGGAATGCACTTAGATTATTTTTTCTAGAGGTTCAGTTGGGTTTTAAAGGATAATAGTAACAAAGTATTATTGCCAATTTTTGTCAACTTCTTTGGGGCCATCTCCACTTGTCACCAGCCTTTGGATGCATTTCCACAGAAATCTATGGGGCTAAAATGTACAGGTAACAGCAGAGACTAAACAGTCCCCTGACATCGGAGGTATGTATCTGAGGATGGATTATTAGTTACGACAGAGTAAACGACAGAGCAAAAAAGATCACTTTAAAGTGTAGTTATCTTTTAGGATTTAAACAACACAGCATTGAAATTTCACAGTGGTTTTTTACCAGTTGTGAAATTCACGTTGAAGGAACACAAACTTCTTTGCTTTGCAATTCATCAATTTTTTTGTCAGGCACGTGCTGTGCCATGCCAGCTAAGCTCATATGTAAGTCCACAAATAACTTAGCAAATATCATTCAAACATTAAGAGTTTCTGGGGAGTGTCTGGAACAGGAGGAGGAGAAAAAGGAGGGTGAGGAGTTCAACAATGCAATATGATTAATTCATCACACAAAGATGTATAGCTGTCTATTACACACAGAGAAATAACACTTCCAGGATCAGAAGCTGATACTATGGCTTACGGTAAGCATCTGAATATTTCTTTTATGTACTATTATCTGTACAGATGTTGAATCTCACAAAGTGCAAGCAAGGGAATATAAAAAGATAGATGTCAACAGGAAAGAATAGTTTTACTAATATGCTGCTCTTTATAAGCATTTTATTTTTTACACATATGCAGGTGGAACAAGTAGACGATATACAGATAGATAGATAGATAGATAGATAGATAGATGGATAGATATTTAGATAGAAGGAAAGAAAGATAATAAAGTTAATAAAATAAAATAAAATAAAAAATATTTTCAGCTGTTATGTTGTATACATAAAAATATAACAGTGAAAACGTGAGATATGTTGTCAGTGTTGTCAGTTTGTATTCACAAATGAGAGTACACTTGCAGCTACATTTGCATTCTGTAGTCTATGCGCATGTATGCATTATTTATCTGACAACTCTTCCATCGTCAAGTATTTTAGGTTTGGAGCTAACATATCACTGCTTCCTTAATCAATTAATTCTAACTTTTTAAACTAGACAATTCGTTTTCATTCACCAAATGTTATGTAGCAATCATGGATCCAATGTGGATCTTACATAGAGCAGGGACTTATTTGTAGAATTGAGGAGAAATATTTATTTGATTCATTCAGTAAGCAAAACAGACCCAATTTTGCTATTTTCTATCCGATCAAGTTCATGTCTTTTGTTTTATTTTATAACAACATATCCTTAAAACACCTCTATATAATGTGATTGTTCACTTAAGTATATATTATATATACATGGGAAATGATTACTATTCATTCATTAAAAGATAAAAGCAGAGAGATTAAATTAAAAAAAAACATTGCGCCTCCGGCAAAGATAGAAAGTGGAGATTTAGGCTTTGGATTTTGAAGCATTGTTGTTTCTATTTTTGTAATTAATTTTCATGATTTAAAGATTTTTTGGGTGTTAAAATGTTTCTCTGGAGTTTTAGTAGTCATTTGTGATGTTGTTTTCAGATTCAGGTGAAAAGCAAAGTTGACCCAAAAATCCAAAAATCATGGTGTTTTCCATTCTGGTTAGAGCAATTGGAACTTGATAAAGTTATAGAAAGATTAGAAATGAATTGATTGTTACATTTTGTTCCCTAATAAATTCTTGAAATTCACTTTGGAATGCAACTGATAGTATCTAATTTGTCTTGCTGTCATCCTCTTGTAGTCACATGTAACTCTGTACAGTAGAATTCAGACTTAAGGGTGAGGCAGAAAAAAGGAGCCAAATGGGTGTGCTGCATACATATATACTGATAGTTGGTATTGCTGTTATTAAGATCAATCAAAAATCTGACTAAAGCATCAGTCATTTGGTTTGGTTTTGAAAGAACTGAACAATGCAGTTTTTCAGCAGAATTTCCATTAGGAAGGTGATCTCTACTATTTGCGTTGTTCCATCAATGATCAGCAGGGGAGGAGTATGTGACTTTGGAAACATCCCTGTTGCTGGTATCCTGGTAGGAGCCCAGTTGAATGTCACCCTATTCTTATAATGTTCTGTATCTGCTACTAGTAATCAGGTCACTGATCTGATTTTTGGGTGCCAATATTATAGTTACCTTCTGTTACTCTGGAAAGTGGAAGTTGTGTTTGTGTTAAGGGTAGAGAGTTCAGTGTAGAGCAGGGGTGCCCACACTTTATTTGCCTTGCAAGCTACTTTTAAAATGACCAACTCAAAATGATCTACCAACAACGGTATCTACCAACAACTCCTGTGCGTGGTAAAGTTTATTTTATCTATTGGTAGATCGCGTTCCACATGTTGGGTACCCCTGGTGTAGAGACCATGGGCTGGATAGTTTACAGACCAGTGCAGGCAAGCACTAGACCAGTGTTACTTGACCTTTTTAACACAGAGAAACCCTTTAAAATAATGTTTAGGTCTTAAATGCACCCCGCTATAATTAATATATGGATGGCTCATGGTATATTAGCATGGTGGTCATTGGAAAGAATGCTTTATACATTGTTTGCCAATGACCACCCTAGCCAGAATGTCACAAATACCAAAAAGACCTAAAATGACCTCTGGGTGAAATATTCCTAAACTTCTAGCAACCTCAACCTCTGAGAAACACTGTACTAGACTGTTTTTTTGAACTGGTTTATTCATATACTAGTCAAGTCGCTGTTACAAACTATTTAAGTGCTGCAATTGATAGAGAAATTACTAGGACCTTTGGGACTTTTCTCTCAAGGAAAGAGTACATTTTTTTACTGCTCAGTGGATCATGTGTTGGGATTTAGTAGGAGCTGGATAGTAACTGCAGGTAGGTACAACTGCAATTACATAATATGTGCTGTTGTGAAAAACAGAGACATATTTTTTTGAGACATATTTGCAATTAGTGTTGGTAATTCCCCACCTCTCCAAAAAAAGGTTTGTAAATTTGAATTTTAAAGTCAAATTTAATTTAAAGATGGATTTCCTTTCATGTTTTATCCTGAAGACTCAACAGGAAATGAGTGGAAATCTAAAGGGAGTCTCCATGCCATCCAAAACATTTGTTAGGATGACCCATTCAAAGCTTTTAGCCTCTGTTTTTTTTAAGGAAGACCCCCTCCAAGGGTCTCTGTTAGGGTCTGCTAATATTTTTGAAGACCTCTCCAAGTCCAGTGACATGCCAACACGTGACACTGTGGGGTGTTCCCATGCACAGCAGTGATGGAGATGAGATGTCAAGGAGGTCCTGTTGGTCAATGAGAATAACTGAAATATAAAGGAATAAATGGTGTCTGGATGCTGGCTTTCTAGAAATGATACTCACAGGGAGGTCAGCAAAGCGGGATGTCTCTATAATGATCCTGTCACCTGCACTACTATATCACAGAATAGAGAGACCACATGCGATACCAATCAAACTAAGTAAAAAAAGGATAATGTTTCCAAAAAATCTAAACACCGTCAAATCATTTTAAAAGCCCCATGCACCCATTTACACCCTTAGACAATTACATTGCACTTATTAGGTACCTTCTTACACAATTTTAGGGACCATCTTTGCTTGCTTTAATAACCTAAGCAATTTAAAAGGCTGGCATATTTACAATTTATTCAGTATACCCCAAGGATCATCTTTCACAAAATATATCATGTATATATAATTGGCGTTTTAACAATGGAGTTTTCAGCCATTTTTAAACAATGTACATTTTAGCATGTGTGTAAATTAAAAATGTCAAGCAGCTAAAGGGTTAATTTGTGTGGATTGGTAGACTCATCTCTGAAAATTACTGGTAAATCCTGTGTGTCTAGAACTTAATAACTTATCAGTCATGAGGTGATCAATAACACAATACGTCATGACTGTACAGCACAACATCAGTTTTTGCACCCATTAAAAAATACCAAATAAAATAAAGTTGTCCAAATCAGCCAACTGCACAATATTGTGAAAACTTTAAAGTAAAGGTAAATATGCCTTGCATATGTTCTCAGAAATAAAACACGCCTATATTTTCACAACCCTTGACAATGGGTTTCTAAATTCCACAAAAGTTTCTCAGTTAAGCAATAGAAAATTGGAACTTATTTGTATTTGTGTAATTGAGATTATGAAATTAAAGTGGAAGTAAAGTTCCTTGTATAAAAATATTTGGAACTGTCAAACACGTTAAGCTGCACATTATCAGCTCAGCTTTGGTTGCCAGCAATAGCCAGCAATTTTGGCTTTCCCAGCACTTGTAGGACTGAGTGAAGTTTTGTTTATGCATTATTCTGGCCATTCATCATGGAAAAAGGAAAAAGATGGTGCTGCCTTGTGATGGAACAGGGCTAGGTGACTATAGTGGGGTTTAGTTCTGCAATAAAATAAACCCTTACTTCTACATTTCTTCCTTGTTTCTTGTTGCTTCTTCTTCACTTAAGTCAGCCATCTTTTTATCTCCAGTAGCAGCACCAGAACTGTCAAGGGTTGATGTCAACAAACTGAAGAATGGTGAAGAACATCGGACTCAGGGCATCAGGAGCAGAGAGCTTCTTCTACGCAGAGGCCAACAGTTTAACATCAAGGTCTTGTTCCAGTACAGAGGGAGTGAGGGAAAGCTAGACAGACTAGGGTTTAGAGCCGAAACAGGTATGTCAAAAATCTCCAATAATGAAATTCTGTGCATGTTACACATTTTTCTCATCCACTTGTATACTTCATATTTTAGTACTGAGTATAGGGTTTGTTGTGAGAACTATACTTATGATTTATTTGCCAGGTTTACTCACAGCCACAATTTGCAATAGATCACCATTGTAGTAATCCAAGGGTGTATTGATGAACCACTGGCACTTGTATAAGATCAGGAGGCCCAGTAGTTCAAATGAATAACGGCTGACAGCCAGTGGTTCCAACATTGCCAGGAGCCACCAGGGGAGTAAAATGCATTCCGTTTAAACTTTACTATTTCTGTATGGTACATACAATTTTGGCATAGGTGCTATTGATTTTGGAATAAATATCTGATAATAGGCAAATCACTTATTTAGTTTAGCTACATTTGCTACCAAAATAAACCCTATCTGCCTGGAAAAAAATATGATGTAAATTATGTTAAGGTAGGTTTCAAATGCTAAAGACTATAATGTGTGAAACAGAGCCAAGGCAAAAATAATGCTTTGGGGGATTAAGGAAGAAAAATGTTAACTTTAAAGGTTAGGAAAACTTAGCAACACAAAAAATGAAGACATCAAAACAACTAATATTCATGCTTTTCTTTTTCAGGTCCATACCCATCTGTGCAATCAGGAACCCTTATTCAATTTCCAGTGAGAACACTAAATGGCAATAAGACATGGAGTGCAGAGCTAGAAAGCGAAAATGCAAATTCTCTGTCCATCAACATTTGTTCTTCAGCAACAGCTGGCATTGGTCGATACAGCTTATACCTGGAAGGGGCTTATAGGGAAACCTCCAGATCCTACTACTTGGGGGACTTCATTTTACTTTTTAATCCTTGGTGCCCAGGTAAAAAGTAGCTACAGTATATTTATCATGACAATCGAATTTTAACTCTTTTGATAGCAGTGTTATCGTCAGTAAAGCGTGATTAAAGGGAATGCATTTACACAATCTAATGTGCCTACCAGTCATACGTCATTAGCACAAACAATGTCCAATATTTGAAAGGGAGCCTAATTGTTTCTTTTGTATGGTCATATCTATATGAAATCAAACATTCATATATAAAACTTTTTTTTATTTAGTTAAATATAACTTGTTTTTTTTTAGAGTATTTGTGCTCTTTCTTTGGTTAGTTTTATTACAGGAGATACACTGTAGGCTCATTTACATACATTTTGCTTGCTACCCATGCTGTTTCTAACAACAAAAAACCTATTGTTTGCAGAATTCTGTAACTCAAGATAAAATTTACAAACATAACTAAATAAGTCAAAGAGGTAAATAGTTTCCCTATACTCAATATGTTTCTGTTTATTAGAGAGAGTTTCAATCAGAGAAGAGAAAGAAAATTATTGCAAATATCTTCAGTTTTTTTTTTTTTTTTATAAACCATAGTACTCAATGATACTAGTTTCATGTGTGCACTCTGTATTATATATTGATTTTTTAAAGCAATGTTTTTATACAAATAGTAAAATACATTCATTTACAAAACAAAAACTTTAAATATTAACATACAATTCACCTAAAACTATTATATTCTAGTTTCTCTCTGGATTGTTAGCTCCTCGGGGCAGGGTCCTTACCTCCTCCTGTGTCACTGTCTGTATCTGTCTTACATTTGCAACCTCTATTTAATGTACAGCGCTGCGTAATATGTTGGCACTTTATAAATCCTGTTTAATAATAATTTATAATAATAGAAATAATAAAAAGTAGTTCCATATTTCAGGTTTAGTTATCCACAAGACGGTAAAGCACCAACCAGCTTTTTTCAACTGGTTAGTCCAACATGACATCTTCAGTAAAACAGAAAGATATATAAAAATTTTATATATAGATCTGAAAGGGTAATACTACAATAACTATATTTAGATGAGGTGAACAAAAAACTTCGGAAACTCAGCAGTTAAAACCAGTTGCTTTTATTTGTTAGTGATAGAACATTCCGACACGTTTCAGTGCTTTTACAAAACTGCCTTCTTTAGGGCTTCCAACTTGCCTAAGAACTGCTATGTAGTGCAGGCTTCCAGAGTCTGACTGAGTACCCCCAAAGTAAACTGAACCTAGAAATGATCTGGCACTTCAATGTCTATATGTTTTATATCAAATAGCATCGTCTACTAAACAACTTCCACGTTCATGGCTGGTTCAAGTTCAAGCCCTTAGCCTTGAGCACAGGAATATTGTGAGACCCCCAAAGTATGTTATATCCCTTTTGAAATACATAAAAGAATTGTTCTATACATGATTTATTGTGAAACATCTTTTACTTTGGTGCTCCTACACCTCAACACACTCATCTATTAGAAGAAGTACCCATTTTAAAGTTTATTGGAGGTTTATTTCCTTTCCTAAGAACAGCCTGGATTTACCAAAAACAAAAGAGGTAATATAAAATTCACTGATAAACAAGCCAATAAAACAATAAAAAGTAAACACAAGGCAGCCACAAGCTTTCACTGGAATTGGGCTTTAGGTGGCTGGGTTCCTGTTTTTTTTTAATTAGAAACACCTCTCCCCATGCTTTGTGCTCATTCAGGCCAGCTAGACAGACCAGACAACCCCCTATCATTGGTAGCTGCAAAGGTGAATCTGATTTCCCAGTTTGCCTTCAAAATGAACCTGAGCTTTGCTCCTGCTGGGCAAATAAACCAACTTATTTAATGCAAACTCCCAGCAACTGCTAATGCCTAATAATTTATTTAATTAATTATTTATTTAAAGCACTGCTCAAGCAGTGCTCAAGCAGCCATTCACTGGGCACCATGGTAGGAGTGAGTTAATGATCCCTCACACCAACTATTACCAGGTATGTAACTTTGCTTCCCTGGAATTTATAAGCCTTTTTCACTGACTATAAAACATGCCACAACCCTACCTTGCAAAATATTGTTTTAACACATTGCAATGTGAATTGGATGAATGACATATGTTTAAACAGAAACCACACAGCAAATACATCATTGTGAATAGGCCCTTAGTCTATACTAGTAGTCTACATTGTAGCTACAAAATATAACATAAAGTAACATTTTCATAGCAGTGAGTCAACTGTAAGCACATATCTTTAGGGTGGTAATTAGTATATTTTGCAGTGTGAAGGCTACACCCAACTTTTAAAATATTTTACAGATTGACAAACTCAACAAGAACAAAATCAGCGCAAATGATAATGACAGTTACAGCCAATTTGTTAAAAATGTTGTCTGTTATATGAAGACAGAAACACTGCAAAGGTCACGGCAATGTTAACTATACCAGAGGTCTTCCAGTATTGGAACTCGGCAATAGTGCTCATTCCTTTTATTAGGTTTCACATACCATTGTTAACTAGCACTTAGGTTATGAAACCACCACATTGTTCATCTCCAAGTTTTTATAAATTTAGAATGCTAAGCACTTTGCCATTTTTTCATTTTCCTGAATGAATTACTACTACACACTACACAGTATTATTATAGCGCCATCATATTACACAGCGCTGCACAAAGTCCATAGTCATGTCACTAGCTGTCTCTCAGAGGAGCTCACAATCTAATGTCTCCACCAAAGTCATGTCTTTAATACAGTCTAAGGTCAATTTTTGGGGGTAGCCAATTAACCTAATTGCATGTTTTTCCGGATGAGGGAGGAAATTCATGCAAACATGGGGAGAACATGCTAACTTCAAACATGCAAACTTCAAACAAGGCCAGAGCACTAACCTCTGAGCCATCGTGCTGCCCCAAGTAGGGGACAAGTCTCCCCATTCGAAACCTTTAGTGCTCTCTGATTAGCTAAGGAAAGCTTTCCTCAGCCAATCAGGGAGCACTTGAGGTTTTGAATAGGGAAACTTGTCCCCATTTAACCTCTAGTGCTGGGATGGCAAACAGGATTCCCAGGGCTGCAAGAATGATTGCAGCTCTGAAAATCCACTGTGATATCGGGGCACTAGAGGTTAATTAACCCCCAGTGCCCGGAGATCTTCTCAATGAATGCAGCTGTGGCCGCATTAATTGAGAATAGTGTGCGATCCCCAGCACTAGAAATTAATTAACCTCTAGTGCCCCAGGGATCCCAAACAGGAGGATTCCCAGGGAATCCTGTGAATCCTCTTGTTATAATTTCCTCGATCTTCCGATGGTTTCCCGAAATTGGTTTGCCGAAATTTTGCGGAACCATCAGAAGTTCGAGGAAATTTTTGCGAGAATGCCAGAGGAATTCTCCTTTATCCCTAATAGGCATATCTGGTGTTCCCTTTGTAGTTTGGTTCCTCTTGTTCCGGGTCAGTGAGAGCTTGGCAACTATCATTTTCTGTACAAGATTAACAAAGTGTGCCCTTTTATTACTCTTTACAGTTGATCTGAATAATCAACAACATGTTTTTTTCCCTATAAAACACAATTTACTAATATTCATCCTTTGGCGCATATTTTCCAGCCCCTTTGTAGCCATCCTGCTCCAGTGTGGGCTGCATGCCAGCTCTGTAAACCCGCTACTTGATAGTCACTATTATGTACCATGACTGTGCAATAGGTGTTAGCAGAGCCATTTGTGGTCACCACAAATGTGGCATGGTGCCAATGCAGGAGCACAACTTGAAGAAAGCTGTCATTGTGAAATATAGGGTGCCTAAACAAAGAGCCTTCATGGCTGACTTTTCAAACAGCATTAACAAATATATTTATATCAGGTTTTATAGATTAGGTTCAGATACAGGTTAACCGTCAATCCTGGTTGACTACAACTGTATGCGTGCTTTACACCATCTGCTTGCAGTTACTGCAAATACAGCAGTGATCTATCAGAACATTCCTCTGGTGCCAATGCCAAGCATACATCCCAATCAGGAGGAGTTCCTATGTAAAATGCTTCTTTCTGCATTTTTTGGCATTTCACTTATTCTTCTAGAGATATCCCGGTGGTGACAGTCCTAGATTTTGGGTGCCTGCCCCTTGCCTTCCATTACCCCACCACTTGTCTCTACTTGTAGGTTTTATAGGTTGCTTTGCTGCTTGTAACGTGTTTGTTTTCTATCAGTCGGGAAATATGATGATACTGGTATGATGGAATGATCTACATATTATTATTATAAATAATAATTATTAGTAATATTATTAATGATCTACATATGATATAGGCAGCCACTACAAATAGGCCATCAACTGTAATTGAGATTGAGGAAAGTGAGCAATTTCTTTTCGCTCAGCTTTTCAAGCCTCTAAACATAGTTGTCACTCAAACTGCTGAAGAGGTCAGGGAGAACCTGTGTGCCTTAAATGAAAAATAGATTGACCTCATCCTTGGTTTTCTTGACTAAAATTTTATGACGAAAAACATGCTTCCTAAAACATTTTTTACATGGGTCTTGTTCCCATGTGTCAACCTGAATTCACCCTCTGGGAACTTTTGCCTTAGTGCTAAGTCCAGTAATTTTGCAAATGACACATAGGGCCCAATTTAATAAAGCTCCCCAAGGTTGGCGAAGATACGCTTTCATCATTGAAGCTGGGTGATAAAACTTGTTAGGAATTCCTAAAAGCCATTTGCTATTTGTTAGCAATTTTTTCAATCCTGGACCATATCTAATCCAGGTTTCCTGGAACACTCAGGTTGCCTGATGAAAGTCTATCCCCTCCAGTCTTGGAGAGCTTTATTCAATAAGACTCATAAGGTTGGTAGGGGCTTTAAAACTGCAGTTTTTTAAATATATTTTGAATTACAGAAATGGTACATGCTTTAAAACAGCGGTCCCCAACCTGTTAAGGAGAAGGACCTTGCTGGGGGGGTGTGCAACGGCGAGAGCCATGAACCATGTCACCCGTATGCATCGCACAACCCACCCACTCTCCCATCGCAGACTCAGACCTGCGGGTCCTGGCATCATGACGTCACTCTGCGGGTTCTGGCATCATGACGTCACTCTGCGGGATGTTTCTTGCCCTTTGACTGACACACGGCTCCTTATGCATATGCGCTCCAGGTTCCTTAAATTTAGTGGTCCATGATGTCCAGGTTGGAGACCACTGCTATAAAACACACACCCACACACTTGGGACATGTTCCTATTGACTCTCTTGAGCCCCTAGAAATCTTGGAGACAATACCATGTTCAATGGCTTTTGCTTTTAATGAAAAACTTGCCAAGCAGATTTGTAAAATGATTAGCCCATTCTCCATTTATGAAGCTAACTTTTTGCAGGGAAATCAACTCCACGAAAATTGTGAATCCTCAGTGCAGTCTATTTGCAAATGTGATTTCACATCCCTACTATCTTTGGAAGCATATGCTCATATTCATTTATTTCAGTGCTGAAATGTGTGTGGGGGTGCCTTCTGGTGCTCGTAATCTTTCACACAGTTTCTATTGAATCTAAGTTTTTGAAATTCTGGCTGCTGGGGCTTGTGAAGTTTCAGGTGAAGTAAATATATTGTAACAGAAAAAAAACTAAAATCTCAAGCTTGACAAATGTATATTTAAAAGTATTTTTCCTCAAATATTTCCTTTGATCTTATGTATTATTGATATCTGTTTTCAGATGATGACGTATTTCTGGTTGATGAAGCCATGAGACAAGAGTATATAATGAATGAAAATGGATTAATATATCAGGGAACTAAAGATTTTATGGTCACCACCCCATGGAACTTTGGACAGGTGACATTTAATTTTATTATTTATTATTATTGATGTCTGTTGATTTAAGCTAAAGTTGTGGTTGGGGAATGGGTTGCAATGTAAATTGCAATGGAAATGTAAATGAACAGTTGATTGTTGCACTTCAGATCTTGATGTATATGACAATGTGAAGGAGTAAGTTGAGTTAGGTTAGTGTAGAGGTGTGGGGGGAGGAGCAAAGTACATATTAAAGAAATGTATACTTATCTTTTAACTTTGAAGATTAATTTCTCCACAATACCTACAGCTACAGAGATACATAGGTGCTTCGTTTAGGGTTTTTTTACCTGCTGATTCAGGGTCATTTTACAAAGCAATGCCATTAAAAGGCAATTAGTAGAGACTAATACGATCAATTTAGGCAAGAGAGGGACTTATGGTGAAGAAAAGTAAGCAAGCGCTGGACCACTGCCCTACAGAACTGTGGATGAGGGGATCCCCACCCCTTTCATTTTAGTCCTTTCATCCTTTCAGGTGTTTGCCTACAAAACAGGCTGTCTAAGAATACCTACTTATTTAGACTAACACTTACCCACACCTGAAGTTTTTATCACGCTATGAGCAGCATTCTTTCAGCCCCTGTTTTAATTCACAATTTACCTGCATAGCAAAGAGAACCACAGAGACCCAGTTTTAAAGTGTACTTGAAATAAAAGGCATTCTATAAATTATGATTGACTGCATACCCCCAATTTGTAGCTCAAATATTCCTAAATCCTGTGTGTAGACAGAATCAAGTCTACAAGAAAAAAGTGATAATATGTCAAGAATGTAATTTCACAGAGACACAATACCCAATGATATTTCAGAAAAGAACATACAATACCTTTTGGAGTTTAAAAATACTGATCTGGAGTTTAGGTACATTTTACGATTGAATTACTTCAACATAAGTACAGCTAGAGAGGTCAGGGGTAATTTGTCCTCTTTTACAGTTTGTAAAGGATCTGTAAGTGCACAGCAAATAAACAAATGATTAAAGTAAAGAAATGATTAATACAATATTTCATAATTCATACATTGCAGCTGCCATTCAACAATTTATTTTAATATTTTTAATCCCTAAAACCAGTTGGGATTAAGGGAATGATATTAAATAAATTGTTATTTAAGAGCTTTAATTCAGATTAAAGATGACTTCAGATATTTCCACCCATCATGTAAACCTGTGACATACATAGTGAATGCTATTTCCACCAGTTCATTGGATGAACATTTCAGCGCTACTTAAATACTTTTGACAGCTCTGTAGAATTTCAGAGGACATTTGAGGAAGTTACGGAGGGAAAATCAGAGACTTGTATGCTGTGATGTTACAAGCTGCCACACTTAATCATGCGGTAAACCGCACCTTAACTACAGGGATTAAGTTAAAACAACATCATTTCATCATCACCCCTTAGGCAAGGTATTAAAAATGAACAAATGCATTTGGCAGTCACCTGAGCAAGAACAACAAACTATGTGTTAGCTTTCAAAAGTACACAAAATATTGGAATTGTTCTTGTCCAATTGATTGGAATGTTGTGACTTTTGTTTGCATGTCTGGAAGTTTGTTTGCACGCCATGTTTGATGTAACCACTAGAGCAGATGTAGAAAAAGAGTTTAGGTGAACCTGTACATTGCCCTTGCAGAGAAAATCAGCAGTTTCATTTAGCTGGCACCATCCTTAGTTCACATGTATATCTACCTTTTACTACCCCGGAACTCTCTTTGACCATAAAAGCGAACCTGTCACCATAGTTTTTACTTTATATTAATATTATTATTATTATTATTATTATTATTATTAATAAACAGGATTTATATAGCGCCAACATATTACGCATCGCTGTACATTAAATAGGAATTGCAAATGACAGACTAATACAGACAGTGATACAGGAGGAGCGGACCCTGCTCCGGAGGGGTCCAGTGAGGGTTTCTTTAGGATAGGGAGAATTATGGCATGTTTAAAAGCTGAGGGGTATTTACCAGTAGAAAGGGAGAGGTTGAATAGTTTGGTTAGGGCAGGGGCCATGGTGGATAAATGGGCACGGAGTATATCAGAGGGAATTGGGTCAAGTGGACATGTAGTAGACAGAGATGATGAGAGAAGAGTTAAGACTTCGTCCACAGTAACAGGGCTGAGGGAGGCCAGTGATGATTTACAGGTGGAAGGGGTGGCTATTGTTGGAGTGGCTCGGTGGGCAGAGACATCATGTCTGATTAAAGGATAGATAATCATTTTATATAAAGTAAAACACAATTCTAAACATTCCTTTTATTTAAATAGAAATGCAGGAATGAATGGGATGCTCTGAGATATGTACGTCATATACCCCAGGAGGCTGCTGGCTGCTCCTTCTGTGCATGGCCAAAATTGCGCAGAAAGGGCTGTCCTCTACCATAAAAGGGTGCCAAACTCACTCATGTGCAGTGAGATTGGCACTTTTTTTTCACATTTTTCGGAAGTGTGGCACCCAACCTTACGCCTGCACAGTGCAAGATAGGGTGATGTATGAAGAAGAACCCAGAAGAAGGTGGCCATGCTCAGTATCTAGACCACGCTGTCACAAAGACGGAAGATGGGGCGGTGAATGACCAATTTTTCAGTGATTATAGTTTTTCTTTAACTTTTCTTAACTGCAACCTATAACCTAACCTCTAAAATGAGGCCTAAACCAACCTAACCCACAACATTAGGCTAGCCCTAATACTTAAAGGACAAGTATAGGTTTTTAAAAAGTATAAATCCCTTACTTAGAGATGCCAACTACTCATTAGTGACAAACTGTGGCATTTTACTAACAAAATAAGTTTTTTTAACTAACAACCTAAAGTATGCGAAAAACTCCTATTGCATTAGGATCAAAAAAATGATCAAAATAAACAGGAAAGTAAACTGCCCTACTTTATAGCTAGAGCTTTGAGTGTTGTGAAATTGAGCATGACTAATTGGTTAAGTGAGGGCTTTAAAATCATTACGAGTACTGATGACTAGTCTGCTATATTTAGCTTCTCGTTGTTGCTCTGATTTTTATTCCCGAGGACTCGTTAGTGATCCTCACATTTAGGGTGGCATATGGGTATATCACATATATAATGCTCCTGAACAAACTGAAAAGTATAAAAGCAGAACACATATGGGTCTAACAGTGGAGTCTAACAGAAGTGCTGTTGTGACCATGTTTTTTAAATATAGTATTTTTTTTAAACACACATAATACAGTTCTTACCACAATATATCCAAAAATAAAATACCAGCCTTGCAAGGAGGGTCTTTTCAAGATCCCTAAAATGATTTGCACTTCAGTCCTCTTTATAATAAAAAAGGGCAGATGTGCAAATACCTTACCTGTTACCTCTTTTCTGCCTTTTCACTTTGAAGGGACAATTTACACATTTGCATTGTTGTACGTTGTGGTAACAGGCATGATACATGCTTTGTGGTGCCATTCATTTTGAAAATCTCCCCATCCCATAAAGTTGATGCAGTTCTAACACTCGTTTAGGTTCGATGCATTGCCACAAATGGTGAATGTCCCTTTTTTGGCCGCTTTAGGGTATAACCAGTTCATTCAGTTGAGTAAGTTGTCCTAATGCAATGCATGATAATGTGCAAATATATGTTCAATTACATAATGCACTAGGTCACCAAGACTAAATGGGCCCCTTAGGTAAATAGCTTCCCTGATAGTGCAGTGTGTGGCTTTAAAGTAAAATGAAAAAGAAGTAACTGGGGCAGATGTGGCATTGCTATACAGAAGGTTGGCGCTGTTTTATCTTTTGTTAAGTTTTTCTCAGCTTCTCAAGATATTGGCCCAATGGCTTTTCTATTCCATGATACCAGTTCAGGGTAAATATGAGCACCCATACTCCGGCTATGATTACATCCTTTATTTAGAAGTGTTCTTTGTACTGCTAATGCATGTAATTTCCCAATAAGTTCTCATAAACAAGAATGGGGCCGTAACCCAAGTACCAAAGGAATTGTCAGGTTCTTCAGTCTGGTATGGAAGGGCAAATATCTTACTCCCTAAAAAAGTCCCAAGGCTAAAAGAACTGTCACAAGGAAAACCTAGAACCCTGCATGAGTTAGAACTACAGTGTCTGTTATCTTACAAAACATTTACCTCCTACTCATTATGGCTTAATGGAACAGCCAAGGAATTGAAACGAAGAGAACTATATGTATCTGTGAAAATCTTTGTTAAAGTCAACAAGTCTCTCTGCTGTCATGGAAATAAATAACAAAGACAATCAATATTTTTCTCCTAATTTTAGTTTGAAGATGGAATTGGCGAAATCTGCTTAAGAATTCTAGACATGAGCCCAAGTTTTCTGAAGGATCCAGCACGGGATTATTCTAAGAGAGGTGACCCTGTGTACCTCAGTAGAGTCATCTCTGCAATGGTAAGCAGAATGAACCTTCTATAATGGAAGATGGACATGCTTGTAAAATGTCCTAACATTTTTTCAACATCATGCTATATTCCCATTCCCACCTGTAGATCAATTCAAATGATGATAATGGGGTGTTGGAATCCTCCTGGGATGAGTTATTCATAAATGGTGTCAACCCAAGCTCTTGGAATGGAAGTGTTAATATCCTACGGATGTGGGACCGCAGCGGTGGCAGGCCAGTTCGATATGGACAATGCTGGGTCCTGGCTGGAGTCATGTGCACAGGTATATTACACTTATTCTTTCTTTGGCTGAAGTTCGATGTGAGCAGACCTTAAGTTATGTTTTCCAGAAACCATATCCAAACAAATCTATACATTAATGATAGTTAAACTACCCACCTAATATAAAAAAGTGTCCTGCTTTGGAATTAGGGCAATGAAATCGCAGGGGATGAAAATGTTATCTTTATAACACCATGTGATGTCAAAAGGTGAGCTCCTGCTTCCTGGCTTGGTTTGGGCAAATGTATCAATTAAGCAAGTAGACCAGTGGGCATTGTAACACCCTTTACTGTGCAGAGAATACAACCCAATCTGCCCCAAATTTTGACTTGCACAAAATATCTCTTACCTACCCTAAACCTTAACATTAACCTTAGCCTAATACTTAAAGGACTAGTTTGCACCTGAAGACCATCATACCATCTGATGTGTGTGCCTCATCTAGGCATTTTTTCCTAATTTCCTTACTGTCTATTTCATTGGTGTCAAACTACTGGGAACAGTTCAAACTATTTTGGTAGCATTAGGAGGGTTTAAACCACTGTTCACAATATATGTTGCAGAATACTACTAGCAGGAAAAGCAGCAATTAGGATTTTTTTGATTGGCTTTGGTTGGCAAGAACCCTGTAGTAGATTAAAATATATAAGTAACAAATCAGCAACATATATCAATTTAGCTTGGGCTGACCTTTTCGGACCTTCCATTTCATGTGCTGTGGCAAACAAGATATTTGTTCTGATTATAATGTCTGTAGGAAAGTATGAGTTCATTTATCTGATAAAGAAGATACACGAAAATAGTAACAGCCAATATTTTGATTGACTTCCACTTCTTTTACAAATTGAATATTTCCAGTGGGGATTTACATAGTTTATCAGTATAATGAGTTACTGAAAAAACATATATAAGTGAAAATAATTATGAAAAACATTTCCTGATTGTTTCAAGAGGATTTTTTCAACTGTTTAGGTCATTATTTTATTATTATAATAAATGAAAATTATAATCATTATTTAATGTGTTATGCATTGATATTTTAAGTAATGTTAAATATTATGGAAAGCTGCAAAAACTAAATGTAATATTAAATGTAATATATGTAGCAAGCCTTATACCATCTTTAAAAATAAATATTATTGCACCAAATTTGGGTATATTGCATTTGGATTGATGAAATATACATTTGGATATGTTGCTATGTGTTGACCTCGCAGATGCCAATCTTCCCGCTTCCATCATTTGATTTCCCAATCTAAGTGCTGATGTGTAGGGTGTAAATTCAAGGCAGAATTCACGAAAGTAAGCTGGTAAATGCAAAATTTTATTTAATGTGCTTTATTTAATACATAAACTGATTAAATCTAAACAGATTTAGGCAAATTCTGGGCAGCAATTAGGTAGGATGACAATGTGAATTAGTTTTTATTGTACAGTACTTGGAATTCGGTATAACTTCTATTTTTCTCTGGTCAGTAATGAGGTTCCTGGGAATTCCTGCCCGTGTGGTTACAAACTTCGAATCTGCCCATGATACCAACTTAACATTGACCATGGATGAGTTTTATGATGAAACTGGGAAAAAGCTGGAGGCCGTTCAAGGAGACAGTGTCTGGTAAGTAATATATATGAATTATTTATTAAACTGAACGTTTAAATTATAAACTGTAGTTTAAAAGTCAATTACAATCTCAAACTTTAAAAGACTTTAAAAAGTCCTTTTCCCTGTTAGGCTCTAGGTTCACTGCAATGCCTGGCTACTTTTCTACAAACTCACCTACCTTTCAAATTCTTGTTTTATTAAGAAGTGAACAAAAGTACCTGGTACATTCAGTTACAATGGATTTTTTGCTTCTCCCTTGGGGTTTGGAAGTTACTATTACACCATCACTATCAATTACACTGTTTTCCTCACTCCATACTCAAAAATCAGTTCTATTGGGCTTGCTATGTCTGAACAGACCTAGAGCATATCTTGCATCAATGAAATATTATTCAATGCTATTGTGAGGTCTTTCACTATTGTATTTTCAACACTGCAATTTGTTAATGCACGGGACAGCAACTTAATGTATGGGTAAGTTTTACTGTAATTTACCGAAGTGCGATCTCTGCAGTTCCATGTTCTGTTATAATACTATCATAACCTTAAGAAAATCCTACCCTGTTCATTTCATTCTTCATTCATTGATTTATTGCACCTTATGGTGAATACAAATAGAAACGTAAGACATGCTATTGTTTTTATAATGGCCAATGCCCTAGTGTTGGTAAAGCCAGGTAGATGTCAGTATAGTGCCAGACCACAAAATATTTTTTCTTGGAAGACTTACCTTTAAATGATTTTATTTTGTAGGAATTTTCATGTATGGAATGAATGCTGGATGGCTAGGAGGGACCTGCGTCCAGGATATGATGGCTGGCAGGTTGTGGATGCCACCCCACAGGAGATCAGTGGAGGTATAACAAATGTAGTTTTTTGGTCTAACAGCTAAATTAAAATTAATTTTTAAAATCAAAAATTAAATGATAACCCTAAAATGGATTTAGAAATATTATCATCCTAACCTGTCACTGCATTGATGTTCCAGGTCAGGGATCGGCAAACTTTTATGGCCACTAGGCCATTTCAGGGGAGTCCCGCTCTAATGGCTCCGCCCACCACCAGGGAACGCTCCCTGAAGTAAAATTCCTATCTTCCGTATGCATTGCGGAGGAGAGGGATTACCCCTCAGGGAGCGTTCCCTATTTACTGCAGCGACGGAAGTATCAACGCCAGCCTCAATAAATAGAGGAGCCACAGCAGGGAGGTGGCATCAGAGCTCTGGCGGCTCCAGTAGTTCCTAACGCTCCCTGGCCAATCTGGTGGCAATCCACGATTCCGGAGTCGTGGAGTAAGATGAAAAGCCAAGGGATCGTTAGGCCGGAACAAACTACCGGCTAGGCCGTATCTGGCCTAAAGGCCGGAGTTTGCCGACCCGTTGTGTCCCAAAACTAAATTACCAGCCCTGACTGGAGGGGATTTTCAAGATGCCTAAAATTATTTGTACTTCAATACCTTACCTTTAACCTCTTTTCTACCTTTACAGCCTTGCTCTACATTCTTGTTGGCACTCCCCTAGTAGGTTTTTTTTTTAAATATCCTTAGCAGTATACCCTTCACGTGACACGGTCCATTTAGGAGACAGGGCTCCTTCACTGCTGGTGAACCCTATTTCTTACAGCAGTATGTTGTCACAACTTAAGTGGGAATCTTAACAAACCTCTTGCAAGGTCATTGCAAGCCTAAACTCGTGAGTCCTGTGCTGGCAACCTTCATGTTACCTACCTTCATGTTATCCTATACCCCCCTATTTTTATGTATATATTTTTAAATCTAAATCTTTCAGTTTCTGTCCCCTTTAAACCCCACAACATAAACAAATAAGGTGCACCGAGAAAATGCGAGCTGAGATGGTCTCATCATTTCAATCCATAGACAGCCATGGTAGTCTGATAATTAAAATAACTTGGAATTATTCTTTCATTACCTTGTGTGGTCTTGTTACAGGTACATACTGCTGTGGTCCAGCACCTGTTAAAGCTATTAAAGAAGGAGATATGGAAGTAGATTTTGATATCCCCTTTGTGTATGCGGAAGTAAATGGAGACATTGTCCACTGGGTTATTCGAGATGGAGGAGCTGAGAAGGGACAGGTAGACACTTATTCTATTGGCAAAAGCATCAGCACAAAGTGTGTTGGCAGCAATGCCAGAGAAGATATAACAGACCAATACAAATACACAGAAGGTAAGAAATACAATAGAAATATACAAAAAGACACATTAACTACTTTACTATTTATTTCTGGTATTTGATGCAAGCTGTTCTATCTTTTTGTTTTTCAGGCTCACCCCAAGAGAGGGCTGTCTTTGAAAAGGCTGTAGCTAAAATCAATACTAAGAAACCATTCAGGGAGAGAGACTCCATTGTAGCCTTAGACTTTGATGTGTCCTTAAAGTTAGCCGAGTCTCCCCTGATCGGACAGACAATCATTCTCATCTTCAGGATTAATAATAGAAGCTTTGAGCCCAAGAGATACTCCATTAATCTCAGCGCACAGGAGATGATGTATAATGGGAAGCCCCTGCAACAGTTTTGGGATGAACAATTTGAACTGGATGTGAATGCTAACAGAAGTAAGATGAATATTTGTTCATGTATGGGTAGAAATTACAGGTTGTATTATTCTTGTTCTATTCAAATAAATCATAAATATAACATATACAGGGTCTGTTTTTAAAACCTCTCAAAGACTGGAGAAGATAGACTATTATGGGTAACCCTGGGTGAGCCAGAAAACCTGGTATGGATTTCCTAAAAATCATTTGCTATTAGTTGACATATATTTTCAATCCTGGATCAGATCCATTTCAGGTTTGCTGGACCACCCGAGGTCCAATTTGATGGTCCCTGAGATTTATTAAATCAGGCCCATTGTATATGACTATGAAAACTCTTGTCCCCCTCCTATCCTGCAGTAAAATTTAAATCTAGGGACATTAAAAAACTACTCTTGTAGTATGGCTCCCTACCAGGGTTCTTCCTTTACATGCATCCACTGGTCCTGCCCAGGCCATTGATTTGCATGCTTGATGAAATCACAGCAGTTCTGATTGCAAGTGAGGATAATAAATGTTACTCAAGTGGCTGTTATACATATGCTATGACTTTAGTCATTTCTGATTTCTGGTATGAAATTAGAAATATTAGATTTTTCCATTGACTTTCATTTTTTCATATTTATTAAAACCAGGCACAGTCAATCAACTCACATTTTCAGAAGGTGATCAGTAACTGTTGACCCACTATTTCACCCAGATTTAAAAATATCAGACTATAATCTGCAGTGATTCAAAATCTGTTTGATCTAAGGATATAGGTAGCGAGGATCACTTGAATCAAATTCAGAATCTCTGTACATCTCATTACATATTACAGTCCAATAGTTTTCATCATATCACAAACACAAATAAATCATTATCCAACTATAGTCTTTGGCAGCCTTCCTCAAACTTTTTACCCTTGAGGAACCCCAAAAGGTCTTGGAGAAACTGCTAAAATTAGTTTTTCTTATACTGTTGGCCAGCGAAAGGAATGCCTCCCTTACAATGGGGACTATATTCTTTGGTCTTGTAGTGATCTTCACAGAATTCTTATTTAAATTGAGTAAGATAAGCACTTAGTGGCTTTTTGATATGTTCAGTGTGGTGGTGGTGACCAGTGTGGTAGTGGAGTGTGGTAACCATTTCTGGGACAGAGGTATCTTTGACATATGAGTTTTGTTTTATAGCCTAGAGATTTTCTCTTTTATACAGGGGCCAAAATGGTCTTGCTTAGGAGAAGAGTAATCAGGTTTTGGAGGACGGACTAAAACACAGTTTGTCTTTCCTATTACATACCACTGAGTTGTTTATAGGCTGAATATTGGCTAATCAATGGATTATATTAAATAGGTGACATGGTACCCATAACCCCCATCCCCCAATATATAGCCTAACTCTTTAATAACATTTATTTTTCATATTATTTCAGATTTCGAGACAAGTTTTCAACTCCACCCTTTCCAATATGAGAGATATGTAAAGCCTGGAAATAACATCAGAGTAACTGCTCTAGCTACAGATCTGAAGACCAAAAAACTCAAACTGGCATCCAAGAACATTGTATTAGAAGTTCCTAGTGTAAATATCCAGGTATGATTTAACATAACAGTGGAATGCCTCTTATATAATCACGGTGGGGTCCTATGTTGGACTGCTTGTCTGTTGACCAGCTGACTGAATGTTTGAAAGTGTCATGTGTGGCTCAGGGCAAACACATAGTTGTAGATTGGCATGATAGTGATGTTTTGATTGGACAAATACTTAATTAGGTTTTTGGGTGCCAAATTTTTCATTATGGTTAAGACACCATAATTAAGACACCAAGATGGTTGACTTATCCCCAAATGTACAAGCATTTAATTTGGTTCCAGCTAAAGAGGGCAACAGAAGTGAAGAGACCCAAGCATACCCATATTTAAGACAACACTGACAAGACTTGTGATCAATTTCTATAATACATAATTCAAGTTTTATGATAGAGAAGATACTACCATTCTTATCATAAATGATCTCCAGATTGTGAAATGAAAGTGCCACCAAAGAGAGTGTGCCTGCCTAAAGAATCCAAACAATGTACAGTAAACTCTCTGTTATCCGGCATCAATGAGGATTGGTAGATGCCGGATAGATGTAATTTCTGGTTGCTTGAGAGTACTAATAAAATAAAATATTATTAAAATACTATTAATATAAATCATTAGAGGCACAATAGCAATGCAGAACAGTATATGCAGAGTATGACTGGTTACAAATCTACTTATATTAAGATAAATATACCTGTACTGTGTAATCAGAATGCCCCACAAAAAGCACAATGCTATATAATGGCAACAATAGAAAGAAAGTCCATATCCAATTGTGACTAGCCAAGAAATCCGTAGCTGTCCTAAATATGGATGTTTCAGGGTAGGGGGTTAAGGACACATGGGAGTCACGGGAGTAATACATGAATCTTCAGCTTACTGAGGGCAAGGTGCGCTAAATGTAAACTCATTTTAAACTGATTTTTAATGCCAATTGCTGGTTACCTGAATTCCACATGGCTCCTCTGGTACTTAGTTTTTTAATAGCTCCACAGTGCATTGTGAAATCACATTGGGGTCTATTTATAAATGTTTTCCGCAAGAATCATACAAATTTTACCCAGACTTCAAATATTTACACTGGATTCAATTGTAAAATGTACAAATCATGAGTAAAAGATTCACACATTTATTTACCAATAAACCCATTATAAAATAAATATGTAAATGTTTGTCTCAAGTTTAGTAAATCTTGGTCAAAAAATATAAATAGACTCTTTAAAATAATAAATGGTAATAAACTTAATTTTTTTTTATATTAAGTATAGTATATTTATATGTGTAATGTAAGTTGAATTAACATGTTTACGAATATGCAGCACTAACTTCATCTTTATATTTTATAGATCATCTACTTTCAGAATTATAACGTGTTTCAAGAGCATCACTTGTGTCTATAAAATGCAGGGCCACACACAGAGGCTGCTGGTCTAGAGACGCGAGTGATGCCAGGAATTGTAGTAGCAGCATTGTACTCCCGTGTATAGAACAGCAGCTTAATATGAATTGCAGCTGGCCCGCCAGTAATACGAATTGCAGTAGCGGCGGGCAAGTTGCAATTTATATTAGGAATTCTGGTTGAGGGCACCAGAGGGCAGTAGAGTGGCTGCAATGTCAGCTTCCTGCCTATAGGAAAACTCCATATCCTATGATTGCTTGTATCATGGACGCGGGTGTTTATATTTGCAGCCTCAATTCTTTGCAATACAGTGGGATGGCTACCAATGAAGACATTCTGAACAGAGCATCATTTTTAGCCACACACATTAGGGATATGCAGTTCTCTGCAAATTATAGAAGGGTTTTTATGACCTATTGAACACTGCATACATTTAAAATATGATTAAGCAATTGTCATTACATTATTATCATTATTATTAATAATATTATTAATAATAATAAACAGGATTAATATAGCGCCAACATATTATGCAGTCCTCTACATTAAGTACATAAAACAAATGTTTTTTTTTTACTCTCGTGGCACTTTATTCGGGTTCTGTGCCACGGGGTTAATATGCATATGATGTTCATATTTGTGCTTGGCGTAGTCAAACATTTTTAGCAATGAGATGTCAAAGAAGTAAACAGCATTCCTGAGATTCTGAAGTTAGGTAGCTGATCTGGAGAGATATGGTGTGATGTAACTCAGACCCTGTCTGTATACTCTGATACACATTGTTAACACAACAAAATGTGTTTGTCTTCTAAAGCTCAGTATCTCTGCCCTACTAGAGCTATTGCACTGTTTATCTACTGCAGGGTCAGCAAGAATTATATATATATGTTTACAGATAGTCCCTGAGTTAAGGACATCCAACATACAGACGACTCCTAGATATGAATGGGGCTTTCCCGTTCCCTGTCCCTGTGCAGGACAGAGGCTTGGAGATGGGGTGGGGGGCTTTGCATGACTTTCAGTGGAAATCTTTTGCTAAACACATCTGAGGTTGTGGATGATCTTAATGGCTGAGCTGTTGCTCTGCAGTTGTTTCTTTTTGCATATCAAAGGACAGCTTGCTCCAGAAGTTAATAAATGCCTAGCCTCCATAAAGATTTTTTTTTTTTTTTGCTTTGTTTGTGATTAACTCACAGTGAAGATTATATATTTTATACAGTAACTGACACTACAGTGCCTAATAATATGTTGAGACAAAACAAACATCTGTCCTAATTGCATTTTTTAAAATAATGTACCTGTTCCGATTTACATACAAATTCAACTTAAGAACAAACCTACAGTCCCTATCTCGTATGTAACCGGGGGACTACCTGTAAATACACACACTATAATAATTTATATACCTAAGTATAAACCAAGAATTTTTTACCCTAAAACTGCCATTAGAAAAATAATCTCATTTTGTGCTCACTACAGTAGATGGCCCTGTGTCCTCCTGTAGAGTGTGCAAACAAACTCTTGCTGTCACAGACATAGGTTTGTTACGCACTTTACATTAGGCACTTATTTAAAACAAATATACATTTCATTCTGTTTGTTTATCTTTTTTCTTTTTTACTTTGAGTAGGTTATAATGACTCATTTGCTTGTAAATGATCTTCTGTGCATCATTGTTGGCCACCAGTAGATGGTGTCATGTCCTTAATGTTTCAGATGCCAAGCGTTTGTTAAACACGTTATTCTTTAATAAGTTCCATCTAGTGGCCTGAGTGTAACCTATGAGTTTTTTTCTAATGGTATTTTTAAGTAAAAAAAATCAGTTTATTTTTATTATTATTATTATTAACAATAATAATAATAAACAGCATTTATATAGTCCTAACATTCTACGCAGCTCTATACAATAAATATTGGTTGCGAATGACAGATATAGACAGTGACACAGGAGGAGGAGAGGAGCTTACAATCTAAGAGGTGGGGAAAGTAACAGACAATGGAAGGAGAGATATGGAATGGTGGGAAGTAGTGAGAGTTTAGGAGACAGAAGAAGACAGGTAGGTGAGTTTAAAAAGATGGGTTTTGAGAGCTCTTTTAAATGAGCAGAAAAAAGAAGCAAGCCAAATAGGACGAGGAAGACCATTCCAGAGAGTTGAGGTGGCTCTAGAAAAGTATTGGAGATCTGCATGTGACAAAGTTATGAGTAAGGAAGTCATTAGTATATGTTTTGTAACATAGTATATACTATACATAGTATATACTATATAAAGACTGAGCACATTTTTTTTCCTATTTAAATAAATAATTATGGACGGATATCATGGATGTAGTTATTAATGCTAATTTTATGGGCATTTATATTGATTATTCTTTCAAATGCTAGCAGGGTTGGCATCATTTTGTGCCAAAGGTTTACACTTGAGTCAAAGCATTTTATTCTCAGGTAAATGTACCTCAATTTATATTCAGATTGGTTTAAATTTGAGTATATGTAGTACATCTCTGAAATACTTAAACAGGTCCCTATGTTTAATCCATGTACATAAAAATACCCGTTGATCTAACAGAAACAGACTCACCCCTTGTGCCCATATGGTTGGCTCGGAAAATACAGAATTTCGGTGGATTGGTTGTTTTCAGCCCTTCCCAGGTTTCTTTTGATAAACAACCCACTCCCCCATTCTATGGTCTACAACAGGGGTGCCCAACAGGTGGATCGCTATCTACTGGTAGATCATTTTGACTTGGTCATTTTAAAAGTAGCTCTCAAGCCAAAAATGTGTGGGCACTCCTGGTCTACAACATAGGGCTGCTCATTCTGTAGCCCTAGAATAACAACTAAAAGGGCTTATTAGACTCTTTCGCTCCTGCAGATAATACAATAAGTGTGAATAAGACATGGGGAAGCTCTAAATATCAATAGGTATTGGTTTTAACCTATCAAATAGATATAACTGAACACATTCAAATGTATATATATCGTACGAAGATGCAGAACATAAGAAAAGTTTGTCATTAAGGTTTACAGTTTAAGAGGCATTGTATAATTACATTTGGAACATATGAACATATGTCTGGATTAAAGCTGTGAGAACACACAGACCAATAATGTACTCCAGCATCTTCTCAGAAACATATTATTTACCTGCCAGATAAACCCTTATTAGATTTAATTTTGTTCATAAGAGAAGTAATCATTTCATGGCACTCCCTTTTCACTTTATATCGTCCTGTTTTATGAGTCTGATACAATTAAACATACAAAAATGATTAGGTAACGTGTCTTACAAGCTGAAATTTCATTAAAGTGTATGTAAATCATAATAACTTGCTTTCGTTCTGTTAATAGATACCCTTTCAACAAGTAAATTAAATTAAATAAAGTTAATCCTGCCAGAATTGCCGTGGGGTCATACGGTTTGTAGTAAACTGACAGTTCCAGCCTCTGCTTTGCTGAAATTCCAAGGGCTCTATTTATAAAACAGGGAATCTGACATTCCCTCAGGCATTCCCTTGTGGGAATCAATTACTGCCAATGAAACACAGGGACCAGTAAGATACGAGGAAGGACGTGTAAGGTACTACGAAATGTTTAAGGAAATGTCTGATTTCCTATTTCATAAATAGAGCTCTAAGAATTGTTATTAACCCTGCTTGAGGGGGAGAGAATGAGAAGAGAAGGTGTTCTCCAGTCCTAATTTTTATTGGGATAATTCCTTTGTTGAGGTTGGTACAGTAAGTGTTTCATTTTTGGGTAAACTAGTTTAAAATAAAGGAAAAAAGAAAATAAATGTAACCATGTATGGATCAGTAGCTGCAATATATTATAATTTGTTCTTGGGTTTACATTTACTTTGTCTTTATGTTGTATAACTTTTGTGTAATGTTTTTATTATGGATAGTGTATTGTCTAAAGGAACCCTGTACTGAAAGAAACATGGAGGATGTCATGAACTCTCTCTTAAAGTGCTAGCTGCTGATCTGTAATATAGATTCTGTGGCTTCAAATCTTCCTTAACCATTGCCCTGAACTATTATACAGGTCAGCTCAGAATGTCATGAAGCCACAGCAACCCATAATATTAGAAGAAGTAGTATTCAGAGACCTATATACACCATCATCTTGTTCTGCCATCTTGTTTCCAAAAAAGGGTAGGAAGGAAGCATTTTCCTCCAGGGCAGATTTTTTTTTAAATATGGATCTCCCACCTCTCTGTGCTTTCTTTTTACCTGGACATAGGGTGGCAAGGGGAAGAATGTGATTGGCCATATTAGCAACTAAATTAAGCCTCAAAGGGAAGAGTGGGTTGGGTGATTTAAAAAGTTAAACAGAAGATGGGACAAAGAATAAACTCTATCCGCCACTGGAAGACCCCTCTCCCCTTATCTGTATGTGAAGCCTATCACGTTTCTTCCTACTAATTACTGTCCATCGCTTACCTGCCTATCATTTATCTGTCTGTCTCTTAGCTGCCTCTCACTTATTATATTACATATCTGTATAACACATACTACTGTCTATCATTGGACTCAGCCTATCCCTACAACCTGCTGCTTAATTTGTCTTTTACTGTAATCACTGGGGTAACTGCCTGTCATTCGAATATCTACCTAATAATGGAGTCTCTCCCTTGTTGATATCTGCATTTTGTTAATATTTGTCACCTTTAATAAGCAGTATGAATGTTGTTGCCCTTTTGTGTATGTCAATGATATCTGCTTGTTGTTGATAGTGTCTACCTGTTCATAATATTATTTGCATGATATTTATATCTGCATGATGTTGGTAATAGCATGTCATTGATATTTTGATGTTGTCGATAATATCTGCCTGTAGTTGGTTCTATGTACATATCATTGATACCTACCTGTTTTTATTCATTTTTATCTGTTCACTTCTGCCCTTGCCAATGCCAGTCTTGCAAGTCAGATAATCTTATTATTTCCTCCCACACAACATGGAGAAAGTTATGACACCTTTGCCCTTCCTGTGAAAACTATGTCATATTGACTTATGCACAATAGTAGATGTAAGAAAAACACATTGTAGTAAAAAAGGAGGGGTTACTATCTCTACCTGGATTTTAGGTAGATTTTCCCTTTCTTCCTGGTGTTAGACCATGAATTGGCTGGGTTAGAAATAAAAAAGCAACTGCAGCGGCAATGTTCACTTTTACCGTCACTTTGGTGCTGTCCACCACAGTAACTATTTTTTCCACTAGATGCTTTCAAACCTTAAAAACTGAGGACATCCTGTGAGTACAGGGAAAATTCATCAGGTTAAAAAATAGGAGTTTTGTGTAGGATTCCCAAATTTAACTTTATCTGTCCTTGAGCAAATCATTCAAAGTAAAATCTTGCCTGGTCAAATTTTGATTTTACAGTAATGATAGTATTCTTTATGTGTAGTGTTGGGAGAACACAAGGTTCGTTTAAATATAAGTCATTAAAGGCAGATCTCTATTGAAGTCTGTGCTTCAAAACCTCTGTTGAAGTCAATAGGAAAAAACTTTATTGAACTTTATGGGCAGAAATGTAATATTTACATTAGTATCTATCATCTCTGAGCTCGTTGTTTATGTACAAATTATGCAGCAGTTGTTGATGGATTTTGCAATTAACCTGAATTCAGCAACACCCAAACACCGTGTTCCCTAACATTTTTATTTTGTTTACACCTTTAGATTCATGGAAATCCAAAGCTCAACCAGCCTTTGACTGCGATCCTTTCATTCTCCAACCCTTTTAATGATGTTCTAAGCAACTGTATAATGACTGCAGAAGGGGCAGGTCTGTTTCCTGGTGGCCCTATCACAGTACAGTAAGTACAATATTTCACTATTATTCATTAGACAAGGAGTAACCAAAATATGCAAAATGCCAAGTCAGTCAAAATGTATCTGATGTGCCAAATATAACTTCAGTAATCTGCAAATCTCCGAGGGAAGCTGATTGTCTCCATGAGGGACTTGTGTACACACAATTTTGTCACTTGCAACAACCTTTGACAATCATTTCCAGTGATGGAGAATGACAGATGTAGAGGGGAGGATGAGCGAGCAGCACCCGCTGTGCTCTCCTCCTTTCACTTGCATAGCAGTCATTACTTGTTAATCGTGCATGGAGCCGCCCTGGCGGATCCATAAACACCATTGAGCAATCACTGTACACATCAGATTTTTGCCTAAAATGAGCACGACCATTTGCCAATATTATTCTGACGTAATACAATAAATGTTACAATAGATTATAGGTAAGGCACTCTGTCTATGCACTCTGCAGTACAGGTTAGAAAGCATACAACAATGTGCTCATGCTTTTCAGGAGCTTAAAGTGGACATAAACTAAACAAAAAAAAACACTTACCTTTACCATCTTAGATCCATCAATCCATCTGAAGGTTTCCTGGATCAGGTCCTTCGTTGTCACAGTCTCCTTCTTCGTGCTTCACCTGATTCTTACTTCACACTGTGCATGCATTGGATCGGGTGATGTAAATAAGGAAAAAAAAGAGTGCCAATCTCACTGCTCATGTGGGAAATTAGCATTTTTTTCCCCATTGAAGAAACGTCTCCTTCTGCACATACCTGAGATCAGCATGCACAGAACTAGCAGCCAGATGCCTGACGCAGCCAGGATGAGTGACCCTTACCCCTTAAAAAGAGGATATTATTTCCCTTATATAAAAAGGATGTCCACCCTTTTATGTAAGGTAAAAATATTAGATTTGGTCCACTTTAATAGCATTGTATAGAAAAGTATCAAGGTGTGTCATCCTAGAGGAATTTTTGATTGATGGCCTTTAAACATATCATTTAGACAAAAAAAGACATTGGAGGACAGCTTGGTCAGAGATACTGGTTACATGCACGGGATCTCTATATTCTGCTAAAAAAAGTATTTTACAAATATAGGCGCCTTGTTGTATGCTTGGGATAATATTCTACATAATATATCATTTTTTAACAAAACATTTGGACATGTCTACATTATTTTGTTGCATTCCTATATTTGATAAACTTTTTTTTTTTACATTGTCTTTTACCAGAATGGACCAGATTTTCCCAAGGCGAGTTGGCTTTGTAAGGATCTTTTGCGTTCCATTTAAAAGAGGAAACCTGCAGCTTGAAGCCAGCTTCTCCTGCAATAAGATCAGATATGTGAAAGGAAGTGTAATGATCAATGTACCGTGGATATGACCAGTTACTTTTTAACTTCCTGATCCACCTCGATATTTAAAACACCTAGGAAACTGGGAGAATTTATATTATTTATTTTAACAAGTTGCCAAATGTTACATTTTTTCTCTTATATATTTATACAGTCACATTTTGTATACTGTATGTAAGTACAACTTAATGGAATGTGCGCTGCTGAAAATATAGTATTCTTAAAAAAATACTTAGTGCTTTACTAAGATTTCATGTGCTATAGAGGTACTGTTTGTCTGTTAAAATTTTAATTTTTTATCAATTGGAGATCTATTGGTAAGATCACTGATATTTATTTCTTGAATTTGCATATCAGATTTCCACACATGATGGGAATGGGAATGGTAACAGGATTTGCTGGCATCAGCAAGCAGGGCAGGAACACCCAAAGCTCTCTAGCAGACAGGAACAAAGTTGGAAATAATAGCACACATGTCATTGTTGGAGTATCCAAAACACTAAAGCAGAGGTGACTCAACTCACCAGGCTCCTTTATAGTTATATTTTACTTTTTATTGGACTGGTCCAAAAGGTGTGTTGTTTAATAAGGCAATAAATGTAATATGGAACCATATACACACACTGGGGTTTCATCAGTGAAAAAATACAAAAACCTCATGATGGCCCGTAACTCCAACGATGTGAAACTTTATTGTGCCTCTGCCATCACAGCTTCTCACTAAAAGAAAAACATTATTAGGAATCGCAAAGACCTGATATTTGCACAGTTACATAAGATAGACATTACATAAGTTACACATTACTAAGATATTAGGCTGTCATATGCCCCCACACTCATTCTGTTTCATCTCGAAGGGGACAAAGCCTGGAGCTTCTCAGCACCCTCCTGTAATTTATAGGCCCAATACAGAATTCAGATCTGTGGATGATCCGGTCCAAACAGTCTACACCATTGCAGCTGCTGGTCCACTAGGAAATCCTAGCGCTGTATATGTGCAGCCTTATCTCCAAAGACCCTAACAAAAAGTCTGTCCTCTTGGAAAATTGTCAGTAGATGGCTTCTCCACTACAATGCATAAGAAAAAGGTCATGTAGGCTCAGAATAGCAAAGGGATGGAACAGTACCTAACCTGGGTATACTGGTTAGCAAAATACTGTTACAAATTAAATTAGCACCTGATGAACCACAAGACCTGAAAGTTAGTTATGAGCAGTCATGAACAGAACTTAAAACATATAGGACCCCCTAAAGTAGAAATACTTCAATAATAGGCTTTGCCCAAGTTGCCAAGCCAATTATGAAGACATAATTTGGAAAGTTGTGGAGTATTCATAAAATCTTTATGAGTGGATATAGTTTATAACAATGCAAAAGTGGAGCAAAACTAGTGCAATTCTAGTTTTGCTTAAGTGGTTTTAGTGAAAATTTTTACGAATCTAAACAAAGCTCAACTGTGCGATATACATAAATAGGTTTCAAAGCATGTTGAATTGATATTCCAATTATAATTGAGCAATAAATAAACCAGTCTGTCTCTGATCCTGATGCTTTTCACCGTATTGCTTCATCAGGGGACTGATAAGAGATTTTAGGTAAATTTATGACTAAATATTAATATGTCAAACAATGTATCTCAGAATAAAATGAAATAAAAAAAAGTAAAAATGTAAATAGTGACATTTGTATATCATACAAATACACATTCATACTGAATATAATATATAATATAGTACAAAGAGTGGAGTGTTATGAAATATATATCCATAAAAAAATAGATGATTAAAACATAGATATATTATTAGTAACATTCCACTTTTTCTTACACTTACCCCAACAAACCCCTCTGACTCCAAAACCCTTTCTTCCAGTGTCTCCATGGCCAAAATGACAAATAAAGAAATCTTAACAGCGTGAACAGTATGCTGATTCTCCTTTCCCTGTTTAGTTACCGATAAAAACAGGTTTTCTTTCCCATCAAAAAGTTATATGTATCTTAATAACAGATTTGGGTGGACAGATATGCAAATCCTTTGGTAGGTGAACCAACTCCCACACATATATTTCATCTGTGAATTTAGCTGTTTGCCCGGAGTCACCTCTTGGACTGAAGATTAGAAGCTGATTCTCCTTATCTAGTTCGGAAACTGCACCTAGATTCTGTCAGCTTCTGTTTTTTTTTGCTTAATTACCAATAAAAAGCCACATCTTTATATAGTGGCATAGCCTGGAACCATTAGACTAGGTTACCCCTGCTAATCTAAAGGCCAACCAATCTGTAGCAAGTCAAATCTCAAGAACTCAAGAAATCTGCTTTCTCGTTTTGGGTTAGTGAATCCAAAGACGAAGCCACTCAGTCAACCTGACAACAAGGCAATTTGTATTTCCAGGAGAAAGTTCGTAATGCCATAATATATATTTCTCTAATATTAGGTTTCCTTGGTACCAAATTTTTGTTCTAGGTAAATAACACTTTTACTAGTCATGCAAGTATGGGAACTGCCAACTTTTCCATTTCATATACTAAGCTAATTTGAATAACATTCACTGTATTACTATGAGTAGTTATATAAGGTCAGATAAATAAATTAAAATGCTAGTTAAAACATCCCACCACAAAACAAATAAATGTTCTTATTTTAAAGTAGACTTTTCAACTATACACGGTAACTTGTTAAATTAGGCTACCACAGCTTTACAATTCCTTTCTGGCATGCCTTGTTACTGTCATATGGGATAATATGTCTTGAATAATAAGACATAGCAAATTCACTGTCACTTTTGGTTTGCCATTGACTTGATGTAGTTTACTTGATGTACATTAAAAAAAAAAAAAAGAGTTGCCAATTTTTTCTCCTGATAATGTCATGGTATCTTTTTATTACAAGGTGGATATTTCACTGTGTATGATTGACGAGTTGTGATGATAAAATTATGGGATTAGTCAATAGGGATTGCCAAATTCCACCATCTTTATGTATGGCTAATAGGTAACTTACTGTCTTATCTCTTCCTTGCTAAAGCGCAGACTTGTCTCTCCTGTACATGCATGCAGTTCTGACTCCGGGCAAACTGCCCTAGCAAGCGTTATCAGCTTTGTAGGCCAATCAGGAGATACCCTCTTTACTATTCCTGGCTATTTAGCTAGCTCAGACACAGCACTCAGTGTTCGTGCAAAGTGTCTCTATTGGTGCCGAGCCCCTAGTTCTGTTGAGCTAGTTCCTGTACACCTGTTGGCTAATTCAGTGTTCCCTCTGTCCAGCTCCTGTGTTAACCCCTCGTTGTCCAGTCTGTTCCCAGCCAACTTCCCTGTGTGGTTTCTCTGTGTCTGTGGATATTCCTGTGTCACCTGTGTCTCCTGTTGCTTCCAGTGTCTTCAGTGTGTCCCCTGTGGTCCCTGTGTCACTGGGTTCTGTCTCTTGCTGCCTGCCTCGACCTCAGCCTTCCTTAACTATCTTTCTGCTTTGTGATTTGGTACTATGCTTCATATTGCCAACCTTGGTGTGCCCAAGGACCGCACCCTGGCAGTAACCAGCAGTGCAACATCCTCACTATCAGAGGCTCTGGAGAAAACCTGGTTACGGCTTAAACTGTGCACCCTGGCCCTTCTCAGGGCTCACACCAACTCCATGCAAACTGTAATGCTCCTAGTGCTCCTGCCTCTACAAGAGTGACACTGGTAGTATAAGATTAATATTGTCATGGATGATATGTATTGATGCTTTTCTCTATTACTTGGGAATCGCATTTAAGTGTGGTGTAAGTGATAAAAAAATGTAGATCTTTGCAGGGCATGCACATTTTCCTATGTTTTGTTCTTTTAAATGCCCTGAAAATACAGAACAATACCTGCTGATCTTGAAGGAATATGTTTTAACACTCATATACCTATGATGTATACAATACAGGTTGTCCTCGGGTTACATCTGAGATAGGGACTGTAGGGTTGTTCTTAAGTTGAATTTGTATGTAAGTCAGAACACATACATTATTTTAATACATGCAACTAGGACAGATGTTTGTCTTATAACATATTATTAGGAAGTGTGGTGTCAGTTACTGTATAAAATCCTCACTGTGAGTTAAATAACAAACCAAGCAAAAACTTTATGGAGCCTAGACATTCATCCCCCATCCAGCCTCCGTTCTGCACACGAGTGAGCTGAGAAGCCCTTTGGCATTCAATAGGTGTCTGTATGTCGGATGTCTGTAACTCGGGGACTACCTATAATTGACTTTTGTTTGTAAGCACTCATCAACAACATTCACAATTAAGGAGAATACTTTATACATATTATCCTATTTTTTTATTTTCCTATTTTTTAATTGTACTGATTGTTGAAGCTGTTGTTTGGCCCTTTATACCTAAGTGGGCACATTTGATGTTTACTAAGATAATCACCACTAACCCAAAGTAAATAGTGCTCCTACTGTGGTCCCTGTGTCACTGGGTTCTGTCTCTTGCTGCCTGCCTCGACCTCAGCCTTCCTTAACTATCTTTCTGCTTTGTGATTTGGTACTATGCTTCATATTGCCAACCTTGGTGTGCCCAAGGACCGCACCCTGGCAGTAACCAGCAGTGCAACATCCTCACTATCAGAGGCTCTGGAGAAAACCTGGTTACGGCTTAAACTGTGCACCCTGGCCCTTCTCAGGGCTCACACCAACTCCATGCAAACTGTAATGCTCCTAGTGCTCCTGCCTCTACAAGAGTGACACTGGTAGTATAAGATTAATATTGTCATGGATGATATGTATTGATGCTTTTCTCTATTACTTGGGAATCGCATTTAAGTGTGGTGTAAGTGATAAAAAAATGTAGATCTTTGCAGGGCATGCACATTTTCCTATGTTTTGTTCTTTTAAATGCCCTGAAAATACAGAACAATACCTGCTGATCTTGAAGGAATATGTTTTAACACTCATATACCTATGATGTATACAATACAGGTTGTCCTCGGGTTACATCTGAGATAGGGACTGTAGGGTTGTTCTTAAGTTGAATTTGTATGTAAGTCAGAACATATACATTATTTTAATACATGCAACTAGGACAGATGTTTGTCTTATAACATATTATTAGGAAGTGTGGTGTCAGTTACTGTATAAAATCCTCACTGTGAGTTAAATAACAAACCAAGCAAAAACTTTATGGAGCCTAGACTTTCATCCCCCATCCAGCCTCCGTTCTGCACACGAGTGAGCTGAGAAGCCCTTTGGCATTCAATAGGTGTCTGTATGTCGGATGTCTGTAACTCGGGGACTACCTATAATTGACTTTTGTTTGTAAGCACTCATCAACAACATTCACAATTAAGGAGAATACTTTATACATATTATCCTATTTTTTTATTTTCCTATTTTTTAATTGTACTGATTGTTGAAGCTGTTGTTTGGCCCTTTATACCTAAGTGGGCACATTTGATGTTTACTAAGATAATCACCACTAACCCAAAGTAAATAGTGCTCCTATATATTCATATTTTCTAAGGTGTCAAAGAAGACATTGTCTGCCAAAGAAAACATGGACCAACCCTAAGTTAATGGCTGTAATTATATTGTTTAGTTTTTACTTATTCATTCCTCCTTGGAACTGAATTCACTGTGCATTAAGGAGACTTTCATGATGTAGCAATGATGTAGACATTTTGCTAGGAAACATGTATTGCCTTCAAGGTCTTCTGTAATGCAATCAATGTTTTTAATAACACATATTATGTTATCACAAATGGCCCAAAACTAGTCTTTTGGTTCATGTGTAAATCAACCAAAGACTAGTTTTGGGCCACAACAAACTCAAAAAAAGAAATAAAAGAATGTAACTACAAATAAAGTAAGCAAGTTAGGTACATGACACATGGCACATAATAGCTGTTAAACCCAACCTGGGCCACTCTCACATATTGGGCCTGATTTATTAAAGCTTTCCAAGGCTGGAGAGACACTTTCATCAGTGAACTTGGATGATCCGGAAAACCTGGAATGGGTTTCCTAAATGTTATTTGCTATTTGTTAGGAAATGTTTTTAATCCTGAACCAGATCCATTAAAAGTTTGCTGGATCACCCAGGTTAACTGATAAAAGTGAATTTTCTCCAACCTTGAAAAGCTTTAAAAAATCAGGCCCATTAGGTTAGCTGTATGTCAGGCCTCAAAATGGAAAATAATTCTTGGGGGAGACAAAGATAGTTTTCTTTCAGTTCAGTGAGGGCTGAAAGATCCATCCCAGATTTTTTTTTGGATTGTGTTGGTTCACTAATAAAAGTGTACCCTCAACAGCCTTGGAAAGCTTTCATAAATCAGGCCCACTGTGACACCTTTACTATATAAGCCATAATAAATCACACCGATGTCTTCCCAAAGCACTTATACAGTAGCAACCAGGCAATGCATCCCTAAATTTTTAAGGTCTTCAACCAGAAAGTTTTTTTTAATGATGTGACACACACTTGAACAATTGTCTGGGAGTAACACAAAAAGTATTTCGTTAGAAACTAAAGGTTATTTAGAGGTGAATTGGGAGATTTTTCTATTTATTTTTTAATTGATTATTTAATTACGCTAGTGTTTTTTTCCTTAATAAGGGTTAGAATCAAGCCATGATTGAAAACAGGGCAGTAATTTAAAAGATTAAAATCTTCAAAAAAATCTTTTTGGTTTTTGGACTAAGGACTAGTGATGAGCGAGTAAGCCTCTCACTAAAATTTCCTCGAACTTCCGATGGGTCCGCGGAATTTCGGCAAACCAATTTCGCAAATCCATTGTAAGTTCGAGGAAATCATTGTCTGTTGTATGTTGCTGTGAATTAGAATCACTGTCTCAGTCCACCCCTGTCTTAAAAACATTTAAAAATAGAAGGAGTTAAAAAATCAGAGGCTTCTCCAAGATGACACAAGAGCAGCAGAGCATAGATATGTTACCATTGTTTAACTAACTGCTTCATCACACCAGTTCGTTCATACCTGATGGAAAGCTTAGGAAGCCGCGGACAAGAGACAAATAAAAGCTTTCTGCCCCTAGGCAATGAGTGCAGATGTCCAACCCATCAGAAAAAGAAGGAAAATTGCACAGCACCCAACTCCTTCTACAAAACATTAAACCCCTTTAATTTAAATTCTAAGATGGATTACATTTGAAATATATCAACTGAAAGCTTAACTGGGCTTTAACTTCATCTTATTCATTGACTGCAAAATATTTTCCCATTCCCAAACATAAAAAGTTCCCATTTCCGCTCATCCTTAGACTTGATTTAAGACAGATGATAATGTACTATTGACTGTTGTTCCAAATATCACTTATTTAGAAAATATTGCTTTGTAGACAAAAAATAAGTCAACTGCACTCATCCAGGCATGAGCAAGCTATTTAAAGGATTTATGTCTCTTCTGTAAACTAAAGCTTAATCTTTTTTTTCACCTCAGACTAATTTACTTGTAAAGCTTAGAAAGAATAAAGTTAACTAATGCTAAAGAAGCCAGAGACAGCACATATGGGTGTACTCTCAGATTTTAGATCCTTGTCATTTCCAAGAAATAATTTAAACATATGCAAATAAATTCAGGTACATGGTGAAAATTGTAGACTTTAGCTCATTGTGGTATGTTTAGAAAATAAAAACAAATGTTTCTCATGAAGCTAACTAGGAATTTTAATTACATAGGGCCAACAGAAGAGAACAACGGACCATTTATTTATGTATATATACATAATATATATTTATTTTCAATTTATATATGGCCTCAATATATTCAGCACTATATTGCAAAAGACATGTTATGTGTATCCTCCCATACCTATGATCTATATTCTCTTATACACACTCAAAGGCCAGTGTGGTCAGACGCCATAAAACCTACAAGTAGAGATGAGGAATTGGTTCAGGAATCCCAGTATGTTGGGAAAATGTATGACACCTCTCTTGATTTAAATGTACACATTTACAGTCACTGACAAAAAGTAAATAGTTCATATCTTAAATCTGATTGGTCTGAATAAAACAAATGCCATTAATTATAACTAGTGTTGGTCGAATAGCTCACAATTCGATTCGACAGCTATTCG